>NC_047675.1:4005619-4305619 GCF_011762505.2 Arvicanthis niloticus | reverse complement strand
CCATAGTAAAAGAGGAGAACTGACTAATGCAATGTGTTCCCTGACCTCAAGTATATGCCATGATATGAGAGTACTGAGAGCCGGGCGGTGGTGGCGCACGCCTTTAATCCCAGCACTTGGGAGGCAGAGGCAGGCGGATTTCTGAGTTCGAGGCCAGCCTGTTCTACAGAATGAGTTCCAGGACAGCCTGGGCTACACATAGAAACTCTGTCTCAAAAAAACAAAAAAAAACAAAAAAAAAAAAATAGAGAGAGAGAGAGAGAGAGAACTGAAGCATACTAGCAGATACATGGATGAATAGATGAATGGATGGTAAGTGGGTGGATGGACAGAGAGACAAACAGATAGGATTAATATATATATATATATATATATATATATATATATATATATATATATATATATATATACATACACACACATATATTTGGTTTTTCAAGACAGGGTTTCTCTGTATACCCCTGGCTGTCCTGGAACTCACTCTGTAGACCAGGCTAGCCTCAAACTCAGAAATCTGCCTGCCTCTGCCTCCCAAGTGCTGGGATTAAAGTCATGCGCCACCACTGCCCGACTAATAAGTATATTTTTAGAAGATACAGAGTGGTTGAATGTATTAAACAGTAACAAAAATAAAATTATACATTATATTGCCTGCAAAAATCTCACTTTACTGCAAAAGACGTTCCCAGGTAGAAACTGAGAGGACAGAAACAAATTTCAAGTAAAGGGAAGCCTAAGGTGAACAGCTGTGTCTACGCTTTCATCCCATGCCACAGGTTCTAAGATGAAAATTGAAAAGTGACTAAGATTATAAAAATGTTGAAGCAATGGATTTATAAAACCTGTACAGCTCCATGCACCTAACATCAGAACACTGGCTTCTGTAAAACAAAACTGTAAGAGCTAATGGGTTTACCCAACTTTTTTGATGTTGTGACATAATGTTGTCTGTCATCTCTAAAGTTCATGCTTAAGGAATATGTAATCAGTTTTACAAATAAAATCATGGTGTAAGAACGATCACAATTTTGTGTTGGGACCACATCCTTAGAGCTCTTGGAATGCATTCGAACCAAGTGCTATAGCTTGGACACATCTGAGAGGGGATAGTCTCCAACACAATTTTAGATAGAAACTTCAACATTTCTCAAGAAACATTACCACAGAGGCATTGAACTTAAATTATATGATCTTAACAGACATTTACAGATCATGCCACACAAGAGCTATACAGCACCGTTTCTTTTCATCAGTATGGTAACCCTCTTGAGAAAAACACATGTAGTAGACCACAAAATAAACCCCAAGCAATTTTCATAAATAAAATCACATACCATGTTTTTCTGATCGCTTTTGTATAAGAAATACATGAAATATTTTATAAATTGTGTAAATACAAACAGAGTAAATGGCACACATTTAAATTAGCAGAGAGTCAGTGAAGTCAACTGAAGGGAATTTGTGGGTGACTACACTATTGTGCTTGTGCATGTGTGTATAGGTGTGTTCACCTATACAGGTCCATGTTGAAGATAGACATTGTCAATGTCATATGTCATAAGAAAACGTTGCTGCACCAAAATACAGGAGATAAACAGTTTGAAATAAAGAAAAATTTTCTATGACTCATTGTTCTAGAGCCTTCAGTGAGGTATTTGGCCTTGTTTCTTTGGGCCTACATTGAGGTAGAACACTGTGGCCAAAAACTTCACCTTATGGAGGATAGGAAGCAGAGAGGAAGACAGGTAAAGAGAAAGGAAAGGGGAGAAGGGATGTAAAGGAGGGAGAGAAGGAGAAAGAGGGAGGGAGGGAGGGAGGGAGAAAAGGAGAGAGGGAGGGAAGGAGGGAAGAAGGTATCACCATTTTAGGTGCTTCTTGCCTTGAAATACACATATTCGGGCGGTAGATTGCAGATAAAATACTGTCACCTGGGTTCTTAGTTTATGGAAGTCTAGACTAAAACAAATTATTGATTTGAAAATTGGCTTCTTACCAGCATGGTTGATCTGCTTTTATTCCTAGAGAGATTTTAGATTCAATAAAATGCTTTGACCTTTGAACTTCTTATTGTACCCGTTCTCCTAATTAGGTGCGCTCCTCACTTGAGCCTCCTCTCTGCTATGGTAGGAATGTATGTTCTAGTCTCTGCAGGCTGTCTTCTTGGCTGAATTTACGCTTGTTTTAGATCCATGTAGTCTTGTTGGTTTCTTGTCTTTCTAGAGGTTGAATTCAAGGCCGAAGGGATTCTCAATTTTATTTTTCAACTCTTCTCCCTGCTTTAACACTGTCACAAGTTAACTTTCCCAGACACATTGAAGAACCAAGCTGTATTACGGGAATAGTTTCATGTTGGTTGGAATTTTCACCTTACATAGCTATTTTATTCAGTCTATCAGAAATGAAGATGGGATTGCTTTGCAGAGAACTTTGACCTACTTCATTCTGTCCAGATGCTTACCTCCAACATTCTTTGTGCTGCAAAATAAAAGACACAAATAGTAACCACATATTAATTTTCTGGACAAAGCCAGATACAGATTTCTTAAATGGAAATATACTTAAATTTTCTGGGAGAAAAAGTCTCCAGAATCTACTTAAGAATTATTTGAAATGGCTTTCAAAAAAAAGGCACTTATAGAACTGAGACTAGCTACAGTATAAGTCCCAAATCCCCTGAACAGAACAAAACCCTAGCCTCACAGTTTGTATCCTGTGAAAAGCCTGCTTACAGTGTATGCCTATAAAAAAACAGAAACCTGCAGTTCTCATCTGGCCATCCAGTGAGACAACAGCTCCTCCCTCTCTTCCTTTTTTCCTTCCTCTCTCTCTCCCTTTCTCATCCTGAGAGTTCCACCATTGTCAGTCCACCAAAGGGATAGATCTGAGTCCTCTACTGCCTTGCCCATTGGCAACACCATAGTGTTTCCTTAGTAGCTTTAAAGGACAAAAGAAACAAGTATAATTTAGTTTGTCTGGAAAGAAACTATTTCTAAGAACAAAACAATTCATTTCAAATTAATTGCAATAATTCATTTCAAATTAATTACAATAATAATAAGTAACAATACATTATATTTCAGACTTAATTTTAAATTTCTGGTTTCAGTTGTGTAAAAGTAAGAATTCTATAGAAATATTCTGGGAGGGAGGGGTTGAAGATAAGGAGAAGGAAGGGAAAAAGAGGGATTTTGAAACTTTTCTACTTAGTCTCCTTTTCTATACACCTTCCCAAACATGACGTGATAGCTGCTTCTTGCCAATATTATTCCTACTTAATCATTTTTATGAGAATTAAGTTGCCAAACTTTTCATCAAACATCTCCTAAATATTGGAAAATACAGACTTTGTGGTCCCATTTAATTTAGTGCTCTAGAAAAGATTATGTAAAAGGGCTGTACTCATACATTCAAAGCAAATGAAAGAAGCAGGCACTTTTCCTGGTAGTCCACAGTGTCATCAAATTTAACCTTGGCACACCTGGAATGCAATGTCTTTTGATGGGAAATAGTTGAGAAATTCATCCAATTTCAGTGAAAATCCAAATAAAAATATTTTTTAGTTCTTTCCTAAGCAAATTATAGTAAAAGAAAACTAAACCTTATGCACTAACTTTGATTACAGTCTATGGTGCATGAAATATTTTGATAGCAGGGTTATTCTTCACTGTGATTTTTATTTAAGATAACTAGACAGTTTAACTGTAGTAAAGATATATCTTTTGTCCTGTAGTGCTTGGCTAGCTAGCTGCCTTTTAGATGTAGAAAACTGGAGGCATTCACATTTGTAACACTGAGATACTAACGGTTTTTTAGCAGTCACATGGTTTGGTACAATATTTATTTATTTATTTATTTATTTATTTATTTATACTTTTGGCATCCCAAATAATTTTCTCCAAGAGACACTAATGAAGAGTCTAGACAAATTATCCCAACAAGAGACTGTCAAGAAGTTTTTTGGTAGGTGGCTTTGACTTCCTGCCCTTTTTTACAAAGAACCAGAGGCTTGTGAGCTTAGGTATATATCTAGAGGCAGATGCTCACAGCTAACCATTGAACTGATCATGGGATTCCCAATGAAGGAGTTAGAGAAAAGTCTGAAGGAGCTGAAGGGGTTTGCAAGCCTGTGGGGAGAGCAACAATACCAACCAACCAGAGCTCCCAGGGTCTAAACCACCAGCCTGGGAGCACGTAGGGAGGGGCCTATGGCTCCAGCTGTATATGTAGGGGAGGATGACAGTGTCAGGTATAGGTGGGTGAGGAAATCCTTGGTCCAGTGAAGGCTAGATGCCCCAGTGTGGGGTAATTCAGGGTGAGGAGGTGGGAGTGGATGGGTGGGTGGGTGGGGGCACATCCTTATAGAAGCAGGAGGAGGGGGAATGAGATGGGGTTGCTGTGGGAGAGTAGGGAAAGGGGATAACATCTGAAGTGTAAATAAAATATCCAATAAAAAATTAATTTCGAAAAAGTAAAGAAGTATTTTCTAAAACCTATAAAACACAAAATGCTCCAACTGCATCCCAGGGTTACAGAAAATGGAAAATTTGCCATAGGCATTTTCATTGCCTTTATGTTGTTAATTATATCTTCATTTCTTAGGGGGTTCTTGTTGTGTTTCTTTTCGGAGTTGCTTATTTCCTGCTCTTTACTGTTCTTTGAGGCTGCCACTGACACTTCAATATAGTATCCTAATGGCCCCTGCAGAAATGTAGTACAGAAAGGCCTGCTAATGTTTCCATATGACCTTGGCTTTCCAGATCCTTAGATCACAGTGATCTTAATTTGCATTAGACCATGGAAAACATGTCACAGGGTCTTGAGCGCAATATTTTTGGTGCATTTGAAAAAAAAAAAATCCATAGCTTAACTTCCTTCACAGTTGTATTGCCAAAAGCACTGAATCTACTTACAGTAGCATTTGCTGGAGTGTTAGCGAGGGTAACGTCCATAAAAGTTAATTGAAATTACCTGAATGAAGCCCCAAGTGAGGCTTTGAAAATAGAGAGTAACCTTGTAATTGCCATGTTCTCCTTTCAGCCTCTTCTCTCTTCTTAAATAGAGAGTTGTCGCTGATGAGCTACAATGTCACCTTACAGATAAGGCAGAGTGACACACTAATTAAAATCCAACTGAACTTTGTTTTAATCGAGTACTCTAATGGAAGCACAGAGACAAAGCAATTGTTTTGAAATGTCTGGGTGACTCAGGGTAAGCCTAAAAAGATGTAAATGTCCATGTCAGGGAGTCCCTGGGAACAGATATGGTCCCAGCATGGGGGACGGGGGTTCACATTTGGCTTGGAATCAAGGGCAGTTAGACACAACTTTGAAAACTCTGTGCAGTCCATTTTCTCTCATGAAACGAGACAGTTATTTCAAAAGTTTCTGTGAAGCCTGAATTAAAGACTCAAGAAGAACAAGAAGAAATTTTGGAAACAAGATTCAGTATTATCCCCATTCTCATGATTTCCAGATAAACATCCCTATTTTCAAGAAAAAAAGGGGGGTGGGAATTCTTGGTCAGAAGTGTGAGTACTGCACACAGAACTGGATTTGAATCTTGTCTCACTTTAAAAGTTTGGGATAATTTTTCCAACATCTTGGAGCATCACTAGTAATCCTTCAAGTACAGACATTCTGTGTTGCACTTCTGTAGGCTTCATATACAGGAAAAGTGAAACTTACACAACTAGTACATCCCAAGAGCTTATAGTATGATTGTCTTACTTAATTCCTTCAATAACAAGGTCTTAGGAATGTCTCAACTGGTTAATTGTTTAGATAAAATTAAAAGTGTTCTGTGAAATACATGTGACTCATAAGTAAAGGCCTTTAATAGCCTTGAGTTTCACTCTCAGCACCACAAAAAGGAAAAAATAATTAATTTAAAATCAAGAAATGTGGTCTACTTCTTGCTCTAACATAGTTAACATTTAATAGTTTTAGTGCTTACAACTGAAGATGTCATCAAATACTCAAGTAATTGAGTTTTAATTATCTATTTTCTAATTAAACTAGATAATGTTATAAATGAAAAATGATGATCTAAGACCAGGGATTATATTAAAAATAGAATGGTTATCCCAAGGAAAGGGATTCCTTCTCTGAAAAGAAATTTAAGAAAATGTAGAGAAAGTAAGAAAGTTTGTGTTATATTCCAAAACCATGGGACTAAGCATGTAGAATCTACTGCAAGTCATACAGAAAACAAAATCTACAGTGTGAGACATAGAATTGCAAGATACAGATGATATGGTGGCCTTTTCCTCACCTTCTATTAAACACATGTAGTGAGTTCCTGACCCTATTACAGCCCATTTTATAAACAGAACTTCTCAGAGGATGGATTCTGCCAAAATTACATTAGAAAAATGTCCAGGTTATGATTTAACTAAATATCTTTTCTTGCCCAGATCAGTCTGTTTATGTTTGCTATGTCAGTGTTATTGTTAATATTTCCACCTTTTTATACAAAGTGTCTCATTTGAGTGGCAATTCGTTTTGTCTTTTGTGTGCGGTTTGAATGAGAAATATTCCCTAGGCATCCCTGCCACTAGAGTCTATTGCTCTGTGTCAAATTCCAACACTTTGTAGAAACTGAAGTTGTATGTGATATAGATGGAAAACTGAGATGCAATGCCAGGTCATTAGAAAAAGATGGGTGCTCCGAGGAGCAAAAGGAAAGCCATATGGGGTAAAACCATGTCACCACAAGTATAGCATTAAAGCAGTAATGCTTACAAATACTTCCTTGTCATAAAAGATGAGTCCTAGAAAGCTGCACACCCACACTGAAGTGATCTGTGCGATGGAAGTCAATGTGGAAGGTCAGATAGGCTTGACGTGACTGACTATGTAAATTCTAATGAAGTTGATAACAAATTAAGGTAATGCCCACATCTTGAGTCTTTATAAAAACAGGGGGTGGCTATACAGCTCCAAGCTAGCCTCAAAATTTTCACTGCCCTCTAGCCTCAGCCTTCAAAATATTGAGGTAGTTGGTAATTTTGATGAAGCTTCTGATAAACCTGGTTAAATTTTGCCTAACAAAATTAACCATACATAGTGCCAGTTCAATGTAATGATTATTTTTAGTTTCTTGTGGTATGTGAATTAACTCTTGCAAACACTTCTTATCAGGTTGAAACATACAAAGTTGTTGTTCTTCAACCACTGACCTTGAAAGTTGAACTCCATCTGCTTAGGCCTAATATCATTTTATTGGAATATAGAGAAGAAGAAAAGCAGCGAAATTCAGCACTGTAAATAATCCTGACATAGTACAAAGGCTTGAGGGGAGGCATAAAACAGGTAGAAGTCAGTTGACAAGAATTTATTGAACATCTATATATCTTTAGTATGTAGGATATATGCTAAGAAAATACTCCTAGTTCCTTTATATCCAACACAATAACTAGCAACCTCTAATATTATTAGAGGAAGGAAAGAATGAAGTAACAATAATTATAATCATCCAACCAGAAGAACAACCAACAAAGTCATAGGAAATAGCAAAATGCTCTCAGTAGTAACATTAAATGAAGATGATATCAAACATTTAAACAGTTCTAAACTAGATGACTTCATCAAACCCTTTGGGGTTCAGGGAACCCTGCAGAGGAGAAGGATGAATGATTTTTAACAGCCAGAGATGTAGAAAACCAAAGAAATTGGCCTTCTAAACACAAACAAGACTGATGTTCATATAAACCTACAAAGACTGTGACAGCATGCACCGGGCCTTCAAGAATCTGCCCCAGATGGAATCCCAGGACTAAGAGGAGAAGTAGACACAAGCCTTTGCTCCTAACTCAGAAGCAATCTCCAATTGAAAACCACTGCAAACAAGCAATTAATTATCTCCAAGGGAGTCTCACTTAGAAAAAAAAATCATTCTTAAAGGTTTTCTGCATCAGAAGATGGCAAACACAAAACAAACTCAATAGCATCTTTGGATGTTTTTGTCTCATAATGTTGAATAAAGTTATTTTTAAAATTATTTTTATTTATTTATATATTTAAAAAAAAAAAACCCTTTTATTTAGCTGGTTGTGGAGGCACATGCTCTTAACCTTAGCACTTGGGAGGCAGAGACAGGTAGATCTCTGTGAGTTTGAGGATAGCCTGGTCTACACAGTGAGTTCCAGGATAGCCAGGGCTACACAAAGAAACTCTGCTTAAAAAATTTTTTAAAAAAGAAAAAAATATATTTTTTATTTTTTTATTTTTTTAATCTTACATGTCCTTTATGTACATATTGTAGCTTCAGGTTTTGCATTTTTATTGGATGCTTGTGGGTGCAAAAGTGTACGTCTCTGTATCTATGTGTTTCTTCATCTTTTTCTCTGTTTTTTTCTGTTTGTCCTCTTCTGATTTGTATGTTGTTATTTTATCATATTGTATTTTTTTATTATGCCTGTTTTGTTTCTAAGGAGAAACAAAGGCTATGGATGAGGACAGGAAAGGAGCTGGGCAGAATCTCAGAAGAGAAATCACAATCAATATATACTGTATGAAAAATCTATTTCCAATTAAAGAAAAAAGACACCAAGTAGCTGACTATATTTAAAACTAAGATGCAATTAACTGTCTATTGCCTCCAGAAATAACATCACTCTGAACAGACTACTCCAAACTAAAAGACAAAAGATAGAAGCCAACCTACCTACCAAGCATAAAGAAGCTGAAAATAGCTGGCAGATCTATTATGATAGCTGATAAACTAGACTTCAAAATAGTCATAATTGTTAAGGAAAACAACTACATATTAATAAAAGAAACATTTCATCAAGATGACTTAACAATTATAAGTACTTATAGAGTTAAAGTCTGGACACCAACTTTCATAATACAAAAAAATAAAAGAAACAAAACTTCAGATTTCAGCTCTCCATTTACATTTTTAGATATGTCATACGGACTAAAAATCGGGAAAGATACTTCAGAGCTAAGCCACATGATATATCATTTTTATTTAACAGATATACATAGTATATTTCATCTCCAACAGATGTGGCACATACACTCTGCTTTTTCTAATAGAGGTGACAAATTCCACGAGGCAAGCTTCAAGTGATTAAAAGAAGCAATATAACTACTTATACCTTAATAGATCATACTGGAATGAACCCACAAATCAACAGAAAGATAAACCACAGAAACTACACATATATTTAGAGACTGAACAACACAATATAAACAACGAGTCACTGAAAAAATCGATGAAGAAATATAAAAATTCCTAGAATTGAAAGAAATGGAGTACTGGCTTATTAGAATCCCTACAATCCAGCTAAGCCATACTAAAGAGGAAAGTCTACATTTTTAAGTGTTTACAAAAAAATCATATATATATATATATATATATATATATATATATATATATATACATATACATATATGTGTGTATGTCATAAATATATACATTCATATATATATATATATATATATGACATGACAAACCTAATTTAAATAAAAGACAACATATAATACATTAGCGCAGAAATGAATGAACTGGAGAATGCAGGAACAATAAAGAATAAAGTAGACTTGGTTCTTTGCCAACAAAAATGAAATTGACAGACATCTTGCCAAAACAACCAAAAGAAAGAGGGAGAAAAACGGCCAAAAATTGCTTAACTGTTAAGTATCACACTTAACTAGCTATGAAAATGTACAAGGTAGGAATGGATCTTACATCTGAAATAAAATAACAAAAAAATCAGTTCTTGAACACATTCTCTACCAATGAACATATGAACAACTTAACCCAGCCCACAGCTAGCGAGAAACTGAAACACTAATTAAAATCTCCCCACAGTGAAAAGCCCAAAACTTAAAAGTTTCACAGACAAATTCTACCAAACGTTTAGGATGGAGCTAACATCCATACTTCTCAACATGATCCAAAATTGAGATAAAATAGAAACAAAATAGACAGAGAATCAATATTAATGACTACCATACTCACACTACACAGTCAAGTACTATAGTCAAACTGGATACAGAAACTGTAGGAAACTAAAACTACAGAGCTCCTCATGGACATACAAGAAAAGTTCTCACAGAAGTGCAGGCCACGATGATAATCTTTAGTCCTCAACTGAACAAAGCCTAGAGGAACCTGGGTGGAGTCACAGTAAAAGACTGTCAACTTTGGGCTGTTATGCTTAGGACTATCTTAATAAGTTAATTGATGTGGGAAGACTTGGAGTTCTGTGAATAGTACCATTCCCCAAGCAAGTTTCCTGGACTGCCTAAGAGTGGGGAAATTGACCTAAGCATATTGGGCACCCATGCATCCATTCACCCCCTTTCTGCATTTTCTTGCAGATGTATTGTCACTAGCTGTCTCAAGCTGCTGCCATGGTGACTGACTTACTTGTAATGATGGACCCACATAGCTGATTCTATCATGTATAGAAAAACAATTCTGAGACAGCTAAGTACTTAGCCTCAGACTACTACAGAGCCACAGTATCACAGGCAGTGTGAAAATGTCACAAAGCAGACATGTAGAACAATGGATATCATAGAGGACTCAAAAAGAACTCTACATAGTTACAGCAACTAGAGGATTGACAGTGGCATCAAAACCCAAGAAAGGGCCCACGAGAGAGGGAGAAGGCCTCTTAAAGAGTGAAAGGAAAATAGAGAGATAGTAACAGAATACTTGTGACATGTGGACTGCAGGGACCATCAGAATGGAAAAAGGAAGAGGACCAGAATTGGAAGTGTGTATGGGAGATGGCTGAGAGCAGAGTATGGAAGTCAGAAAGATGGCTGAGCTAGCCAGATAACTCAAGTCCAATTCCTAGAATGTTGGGAACCGCACTAGCCCCACGTTCGGGCGGCCAAAAAATGTTGGGAGCTGCACTAGTTCCTGTTCGGGCACCAAAAATGTCGCAGCCTGAGCAAAATGTTGAGGCCCGGGCTGCCCCACGTTTGGCGGCCCCTGTATCCTGGCCCAAGCTGCCGCTCCAGTCCGCGGGTCGGGGTTCAGCAAGAGAGAGATTGAGGATAGACTCGTAGAATGGAGACCAGACAGAGTGTGATTCGATCCTGTTTATTCTTCAGTCTCTCTTCTTCTCTCCAAGTCCCAAGTCCTAAGTTCCTAGTCCCTAGTTCCTAGTCCCTAGTGCCTCCAAGTTCCAAGTTACTTCTTCCAAGTTCTCTTCCAAGTGCCTGCTACCTAATGCCTAATTCCTACTCCAAGTTGTACTCCAAGTTGTACTCTCTGAAGTGTCTCCTAAAAGTGTCTTCTACCTAATGTCAGGTAATCTGTTTTCCTCCAAGTTGTACTGTTTCTCTGTGCTATGTCTGCTGTGTCTGATTCTGTCTTCTGTGTCTCCCTAATGTCTGATTCTCTACCGTCTGCCTCTGCCTTTTATATGTCTCACTTCTAAGCCATGCCTTTTGGTCACACCTTTAATCTCACACACCTTTAATCTCACACACCTTTAATCTCACACACCCAAGGTATCTAAACCAAGATTATCGGAGTGTGCTCAGCTGTTGTAGGCTATTGTAATCCAAGTCTCCTGTCAGGGTATATGGCTCAAGATGGCTGCAAAGCTGATAGCCGCTTTCTGCTAAAAGTCGGCCCCCAACACTAGAACACCTTAAAAAGTCAGAAGCAGTGGTGTACATTTTTGTTCTCGGTACTCCTATAAGGATACTTCCTGGTATAACAAACTGTAAGCCAGAATTGTAAGCTAAACTAAAGCCTTTTGCCACCCCCCCCCAAGTTGTTTTTTTTTTTTTTTTTCAGGGTATTTTATCAGAACAACAGAAATGAGAATAGAACACAAACCAGATTCCAAAGTGCATTAAGATCAGACGTCACAACTGAGTTAGCTTTATTCTAGGAATAAAAGTGCTGACAGAATTGCCTAGAAGTTGGAGTACAAAGAGAAACAGGGGAGACCCTGCTTCAACAAGGAAAGCTGGAACAAGTTCTCAAAGCTTGTTGTTGTCTGACCTTCAGACAAGCACATTTGTGTATGCACTTACACACACACACACACACACACACACACACTCACAGGCAGGTAACTGTATATGATAGTGTCATTATGAAACTTATAGTTTATCAGGTTAACTTTAATGATGAATAGAAAAAATCAATTTCCAGTAAAATTTCTTGCTTAATCTTGAAAGCCTAGCTTCATGCTGCTGTGAAGCACTGTTGTAATTTATCCTGCTTTGTCTGCTTTTTCTGAATCCGTTGCCTCTTTCATCTCAAAACACCAGACTATATACTCTTTGGATGTAGACTATGTTGCTTCTTAATCTTAATTAACATCTCCTGTTTTTACAATATCACTAACTTTAAATGTTACTCAATAAATTCTCATTAAAGCAAAAGAAACCCAACATACATTGGTGATGACATCTGAGCTCTTTCCTGAGTCACAAGAAATCCGATTATGTAGATAATATGGATATTACTATTATTATACACTACACTAAAATTTAATATAGTCCTTGATCATTGTATTTTTGGAGAAATAATTTGCTTTTCTTGTGTATTTTGTGACCTCAGTATTTTATATTAATAATACTTGTTTTCCTTCTTAGGGTGAAACCCAGAAACCAATTGTATAATTTGACTCTTGATGTTTGTCACTGACTTTTAAGAGATATTCAGTTTTACTAAATTATACTAAATATTGTTTTTTCTGTAAAAAATAATCTGTAGTAATTTTTCCATCAAAGCAACTGCAACTTTAAGAAACTATTTCCTCTTGCCACTTTTATTGACAGGAAACCTTGAGCCCGAAACCTGAAGGTCAATATTAACTGTCTGAAAATGTCATGTAGGATAGGGTCAGCCAAACTGGAAGGTCACCAAGAGACTTGCTAATGTGTGACTTGTCTGGCTTCCCAAGTCTTACAGTATTTTTATAATATTGCATACATTTGATAATAGTTGGTACATAGAAATTTACTCTTCAAATGAGTAAAAATCAACCCCACATGTGTATATGGAGGAAGTAATTACCTATTATGCACAGTAGATATTTCAGTCTACTTTGCTTTGGATTAAGAAAATATTAATGCATTCAATTATGACATTGTTCTCTACATATCACAATTGTACATAATATGTATACCACTATCATTTATTTACAGAGCTTATTATTTAAATTTGTGCTGGTAACAAATGCATACATAGCTGTCCTCACACCTTGTTTCAAACAATGCATTGAATATGTACATTCGGCATGGTCTTGGAATCACCTAAATACACTTGATATAGAAATTGCACTGATGTGTTATCATGTTGCAGTTGCAAAGCCAAAGCAAAACAAAATTCAGAATTATGGAAGTGCTGAGCATGAACTCTGTAGGCATAAAGGCAGCTCGCCTTTAGCAAAGACCTGCTCTGGTTCCTGTGATGTATGGATGGACTGTGCTAGGGTTGAAGGCTAGGACACGCTGTCAGAGGGGAACCACAATAACTCAAGTTTTACTGTGCCCTTTGCTGGCATGTAGGTGGAAGGCATCAGTGTGATTCACTGAGTAATCACTTTGTTATTGAAGAATACCCTAGTCCTGTTCATATTGTATTTTGGCACTTGGAGAGTATCTTTTTAGGTGATTCTGTATTTAAAGCCCCAAACAATGAGGTGTATGATGTTTCTCTGATCACATGTTGTCCCTCAACTCCTAGAATCAGAAGCACTTACGTATATAGCTTATCCACTTTGTGTCTCCAGACACCAAACCAGTACTTGACTCATCATACATTATCAGTAATAATTTGTGAGGTTAACTCAAAGTAGGAAATAAGATGATCATAACTAGGTTCAAAACTTTAAGTTACTTTTTTATTTCCCCAAAGGGGAGAAATTACAAATAAAATGAAAGAAGACTAAATTGGGAGGAAATAAGATAGATCTTCAGTTACTTGAGCTTGATCAAATAATTACTAAATGTTAATAAATGTGGCAGGCCACTTTACAGGGAGGTAGGTATTTGAGTAATCCATTTGACAGATGAAAAATCCTAGGCAAAGTAAGGTTATGTCATGTGCCTAAAGTACCAAGTCCAGGATTTGATCTAGGCCACTATTCTTATTCAGAACTTTAATGTCTCCAATTACCCATATGTGGAAGGATTGGTCTCCAGCTTGCTATTTGGAACTGGTGGAAGTTTTAGGATGGGAACTAGTTGGTGTAAGTTAAAGGTATGACCTCGGAAGGAGCTCTTGAGATCCTCTAGAAACAATTCCTCTCTCCACTTGAATTCTGTTCACCACAGGCTGAACAACTTTGAGCCTCTCTACAATGTGCTTCCTGTCATGGTGACTTTCCTCACATAGGTGATAGCAACAGAGCCAATAGATAGAGTTCTCAAATCTCCAAAACTGTCAACCATACTTTTAGTCTTCTAATTGTCTATCTTAGGCACTCTGTTACAGTAATGGAACGCTATCATAGTTACGTAACCACAGAGCTGGCCTTTGTGACTAAAAAGTGGTCCTTCAAAGTATTGTCATGATAAACTAACTTACAGAAGTCTCGAGAAAAAGGAAAGGGCAGTTACAACTATTTACAAGTTTTAAAACTTCGTTCTTTATACAAAATAATAGTGAATGTAGAATTTGACAGTCGTAAGAATTTTTACAGGTGTTAATTAAACATAACAAATGGAACACCATGAGCAAAGTCTGTGCAGTGAGCCTTTGACAAGAGCACATCAAGTAGCAATAATAAAATCAATGAGCAGCCACCCTACCTAAGGCAATCCACCAGTGGCATGGCAGAGCTATGGATATCAAACCATGTTGGGGTCTGAGAAATGAGGTAAGGTATAGGTGAAGACTAGTTCAGACAACATAACTTTGGAGGTGAATTGTTCCATGGGAAGCTGAGTGTGTGGAAAATAGGGGAGCCTCACAACAAGGGTATGAGAAACAGTGAAGGGAAATCAACAGGAGATCATGGAATGATAGAGAGACCAGGGATCATGGTATGAGATCATCCAGGATGTGAACACAGGGCCCATTTTTACCTCTGAGTTCTGAGAAATGAGAAACAGTTGTTACCCTGGCTTTTTATTTCTTTATTCATAAAATTAAGACAATATCCACCCACAGAATTATTATAAGGACTAATCACAAATGAACTGCAAGTTCTGCCTTCATTACTATTGCTGATTGAATATTTTTTAAATTTGTATTATGAATATCACCTTTCATTCAACACAGTCTTACTAGTAATACTTTACACACACACACACACACACACACACACACACCACCACCACCACCACCACCACCACCACCACCACCACCAGAAAGACTAAATTTAGGTCTGATTTCTGTATGAAATAGAAAGTGGTGTCTTATTTTCTTTTGATATGATGAAAGAATTCATCAGTATCTAGTACTATATATTATTAAGTACTCTACCCTATTGCCATATTCAAGAAAAAGAAAATGAGGAAAAGAATGAATAGAAGAAGGAAAGAAAGAGGAAGATAAAAAAGAGGAGGAAAAGAAGAGGGAGGAAGAGGAGAAGGAAGAGGAAGAAGGAGATGATGATGAAGATGATAACAACAACGACTATGACAGGGGACTACATCCATATTCTAAGCATCCAGTGTTTATGGAAACACAGCCTGAGTCCCTTCCAGTGGGCATGGGTAGGTATAACCAGGGACTGCTGATCTTTTGAATGTTAAGGGCATACTTGATGTCTAGAAATTATTGTTTCTGCCCCTCAACTAGTGTTTTCTAATTTTTTCCTACTTTTTATTAGCTAAGATGCACATAGAACCAGAAAAACAAATGGGGCAACAGGAGCAGAATATTTGTGGGCTGTTTCATGGAGTTTTGCCTATTTATTATTATTATTATTATTAAATTGTGTCAATCTTACATGGCTGAAATGGCCACAACATGCTCTAATACAACTCATCAGAGTTGATGAAATGATATAAGAGGCATTCAACATTATGAAACTATTCTTCATGAAGAAGTCAGAAGGAAAATTAGGTGGCTGACAAACAGTAACATGAGAATCTTCTAGAAGATTCAAAAATGTCCAGGTTCCTGCTATAATTTCATATAATAAATATTCATTGTATGTATGAGTGTTCATTCATTTGTGTGTTTCTCTCTGTGTGTGTATACATATATACCTTCTCTGCATAATTTTCAATTGAAAGCTATACCTCAATGTATTTCTTTAAGAGCTCAAGTCTCAGGAGAGTTAGGGACATATATTCCTATTTTTTTCTTATGGTTTTAAGCTCCTGTGATTTTGCATTCTGAGTTGAACTTAAGAAGTCACTTACCACTCCCCCATGCTCAGCTTGTCCATCTTTGTGTAAATACTCTTTTCTGGCTGACCCTTTAAACCCCAACTACTGCTATATCAGCAGACTTTATCCATGTAACACCTATACGCACTTTGAGGTCATTGATATATAAAATGGATGAAGGTCTGCCTTAGTATTTATTCCCATAACTGTCCATTAGTTAACCCTGACTATTTACCATCCTTGATTATTTTCCATTTGAGTTATTCAAACTATTTTTTCTCCAACTTCAAGCATCTCATTTCTTTATACTGTAGTTGCTGACCTTGTAAATCAGATTTTCTGTAGCCTATTAAGAAATGTCTTAAATTCTAAGGAAAGTATGTATTTCTTGCTCCAATGGTCTCTAAATAAATACTCTATAACCCTGTTCAAGCAATGTTTTCTCAGGTTTATTTTAATTAAAATTATTTGTCTATTTATATATGTTAATTTTATATACCATTTCATTCTCCTTTTTCTGGTTTTCTTTTTAGAACCTAACCTGCTGATTTGTATATTTTGCTTGATCATATTTGCTGCTAGGAAGTTTTACAATTTAAAATTTCAGACCATTTTATTTTTTTCAGTATATTGATTCCATGTTTAAAGTATAAGAATGTTTTTTCATAGTAATAATATTTTCCTAAATTGATTGATAACCTCGGGAAGTCACACAGATTTCTAAGAATCAAATACTAGCTAGTTTTCTTTCTGTTTTAATTTGATGTTGTAAAATTTACATCGTGAACATAAAATAATTAACAGTGAAAAGCAGCATACTTCATCTCACTTATGTTAAAAAACAAAAGCAGTATATTTTTAAACTTATCAAATTGACAAAATTAAAAGGAAATAGCATCTAATGTTGAGATGTACATTGTAAATAAGAACCCTCAGTTGCTGAAGGTAATAATTTTTGGTACATTTTATGAAATAAATTCCAAAAATATCTATTAAGACCTTTAAATTTTTTATAGCATACTGTTACCCACAAAAATATACAGAAATGTAATCTTAACAAAATATATGAGAGTAGTATATGTATATATTTACCATAATAAAATTTTAAATTATTTTATATACATACATACATACACACATACATATTTATAATAACAACCTAAAAAAATTCAAAAAGGAGAGGATGGGCAGATACGTGGGTTGTTCCAAGCACTGGCTATACAACTGTGAGGACCAGAGTTTGATTTCCAGCAGCTACATCATATTTAAGAAATCAAAGAGAAGGGTGCTTTGTCTTGGATCCCCTGGAGCTGGAGTAACAGGCAGCTGTTGAAGACTGTCCAGTGTGGGAGCTGGGAACCACACTTGTCTTCTCTACAAGAGCAACGATCACTCCTAACAACTGAGTTACCTCCACAGCCCCATTAAGAGAGCTTGACTTAAGGACAGGGTAACTTAGAACAGGGAATGGAATGCTTTGGGGAGTTTTTCCTGAAGAATGCACACCAATTTTTTTTTTTTTTTAGGTCAACGATACAAAGAGATAAATTATTTTACATTAAATTTTCTACTATAATCACTATAATTCTACTATATACACCACATTCTACTATAATGTTTAATATAAGCAACAGTCTGGTGAAAGAATGCAAGACCACTATAATACTTTGATTTGCACAAACCTATTTCCAAATGAGGTTATATTCAGAGGTTTCAGGAACACATAAAATTATATGGAGCAATATTCAAACTCTTACAACTATATTCTAATATTTCTTCTTCTTATTTTTTCTTTTTATGTTAAATAGACATGGAATATGAGAACTTGCATTGCTATTAGAATTTAAAACTACTACAGCAAACACATAAACTCTTTCTTAATTAAGCAGATGTTTATCAATGAACAGGTACTGTGTTTCATTGTTTAAGACACACGGATGTATCTTATTTGGTCCATTAAGGTACTTGGCCCTATGAAATTTAGATTCTCAAAACAGTATATAGAAAACAAGAAATGCTAATTATTTGATAACATTTCAGATATTTAGAGGCCAATAAGTATAGAATGAAGAGAAACTTCTTGAGTGTGGAAACATTGAAAGCTGAAACCTGAACAAAGATCTGAAGGATAAGAAACAGTCAGCCATGTGAGTGTCAATAAAACATATATGAACGAGTCATGGTAATTGCAAAGGCATTGAATTATGATGTAGCTATGGTCTAACCAAGGGATTTCAGAGAGCTGAATCTACGAGGAATGCAGTAACAAAGGGAAAATTTGGCCAATGAGGCAAGAAAGGGAGACTTTTGGCCATGCCAAGAATTTGTATTTCATTTTAAGTTGAAATTACCTGCATGTTCTAAGTATGGCAGATCATCTCATCTATGCTTTCAAAATAAGGTTTTGTGTGTGGGTATATATAAATGAAAGAAAGAGAGAGAGAGAGAATTGTGAGCAGACAAAGTTAACCTCAGGTGTTGCTCTGCAGATTCTACCCACCTTGTTATTTTTGAGACAGCGTCTCTCATCGGTCTGGAGCTCACCATTTAGGCCAGGCCAACCGGCCACACAGCCCCAGGTATTTGCTTGTTTCCACTTTCCACTCTGGAACTGCTAGCATATGCAGCCAATTCCAGTTTTTCCTGTGGGTACTAGAGGTCGAACTGGGGTCTTCACCCATGTGCAGCAAGTTCTTTACTGACTAAACTGTCTCTTGTTAACTAGAAGTCACTCTAATCCACTCTTTAGGAATTACGTTACAGTTTGGACATGGGCATAGATGGTCAATGGTTCATGGATTAGCCTTAGTTTATGCATTAAACTTAGTTCATGAATCAAAATGGGATCATTTGTAGGTGTTAGGGGGAATGAAGAACAGGGAAGCTTGGCAGAGGGATGGAAAGGGGGAGGGGTTAAGGGGAGCTGGTAAGAGAAAATTATAATGATATATTGCATGTGTGAAAATATTATAATTTTAAATGCTAACTAAAAAACTCCCAGTGAAATGTTTTTAAAATAAAGTCTTAGCCTCCAGCTTGGTTGTTTCTGTTGTGAAGTCATGAAAAACTTTAAGAGCTCAAGTGTAGTAGGAAGTCATTGTATCACATTGGGCAAGTTCTAGAAGGAAGGAATGGGACTTCAGCACATCCTCACCGTCTGTATTGGCCTTCCATGGTTTGCTCCACCTGCTGACAGCAGAGGCTAAAAGGAAAAGATTCAGTCAGCCATGCACTTAAACCTTTCAAACTAATGAACCAAAACATGCCTCTTCTCTTCAGAATTTCATTATTTCATGTATTAGTTACATATAGAAAGCTCACTAATGTGGACGGTGAAGCAAGGGTTCCAGGTTTTGGCCTCAACTAGCAAACAAGGACCTCATTAATCTTCTATAGCTCCAAGCTCTGACAGACCTCCTGACTTGCCTGAGCTTATGCTGTCATGATAATGTGTTATTTGGCCATTTGAGATTAGATTTATCTTGCTGCAGTAAAGTAAAGTAGCCTCTGTCAAAAAATAAACTTCCCAGCACTGTAGCCCAGAATGATCCCATACAGCACCACACAACCGTTGGCAGACTCTCACACTGAAGGCAAGTATCTCAACCCTCCTCTCTCCTAAGGGTGATGAGCAAGGAGGGGCATTTCTTGCAAGGATCTCCTGGAGTCTGCTTTGAAGTCAAGGAAATAATATTTCTTCCTCAGTGTTTTCTGGTGTGGCTCTGTTTTTTCATTGAACATGAGAAACTGTTTCTGGAGCACAAAATGAAAACTACATTAATTATGACTTATGAACAACTTGACTCCAAGCTAGCAATATAGATATTAGTGATGCTAAGAATATTCAATTCATTTTATTTGGCAAGAATCATGATAACATATATAGAATTATTTCTTTAAAAACAAAACCAAAAAAAAAAAAAAAAACCCTTTTTCCAACAACTTACACAGCAGAAGCTTCTAAAGAACATAATGTCTAAATGATTGTCCCAACCACAGAGGTACTGAGCATTATCTCAGGCTCAGACCAGAAGATGATCCTACCATCATACTGAGGGTAAACTGGAATCTTGATCCCATCCTCTTTGTCTTAAGACAACAATAAAACTTCATGTACTCCAACTTTTGGGTAAACAAATAGTGATAATTCATAGTCTGATTAGTGCTGCTAATACCTGGGCAGTCTAGAATCTATCATTTTAGTCTTTTCCTGACAACTAAATGCATGCATTAAGTTTTAAACCACTAATCACAAGTGTTCTAGAAAATTCTAAATTCTATGCAGTAGTGAGGCATTATTTCTATTCAATCTTTATGTCTTCACTGAGTATTCACTCCCAGTGCACAGCCAGACGTAGCCTGATTCCAGGCCATGCTCATTTTCATCTGATATATCAGATTGTTTTGTAAATAATCTGGCCCCAACAAATGTTTACAGATTTTCCTTTTAATATAAAATCGCATAGAAATACAAAGCATTAATTTTTCAGAAGCATTTGTATTCAGAGTATCCTTTGGTTTTATTTTTTTATGAAGCTATGAGGAGTTTCTTGATTCATATTTTACAGAATATGTTTGTATATACTCTCCTGTAAGATGGTCTTGCTCCAGTGCAGTGTTTTTAATGTTTCAATTGTTTTGTTGCTTTCCTATCAGAATCATCCTAAGTAACACCTAATAGTATATGAGTAGTTTATAATTTTTAACTCTCTTAGTGCTGTAGAAAACCCTGTAAAAATAGGTTAATGAGTTTTCCTCAGGTGTGGATAAGTTATTCTCACCTCACTGAACAAAAAGTCGAACACATGAGTTTGTTTTTCATGTGTAGAATATAAGCGTAAGTTTCAAAAGAATGCTGAATAGAAAGAAGCACCTTTATGGTCAGTGCAGGTAAAATGTAGAAAATAATTAGGCCATCATTTAAAACACATAAACACAGCATGTACACATGCATACACACACAGTCTCATTAACTTTAAACCATAGAAAGTAATTACAGATTCACTGCTAATGAACATATGGGCTAAGTTCTGACACTACACTGGTTTCACTTCAGCGATCCTAGAAACAAAGCAAAGCTCACAGACGGATGGGGGAAATGTGAGTGAGTGAGGGCCATGAAGCAAAATTCCTTTATAACTGTGGAAAACAGCTCCAAAATATCCAGCTAGCGAGCAAAGCACTCTTAAGACCATCCTATTCTGAATATGGACAATCCTGGTCCATCACCACTGCCCGTTGTCACTAGAGAAACTGTTGGTATCTGAAGAAGATCAGGTTGAGAACACAGAAAGCAGGCAAAGGGAGATTGACAGAAATATGACTCCAAATCAAAAGGAACCTACTTTTCCAGACTTTCAAAAGAAATACTGGGCTATAGACAAAAAGAAAGTCATACAGAGTTAAACTTGAAGATGAGCCATTGAGCAATTGTAGAGAGGTTAAGACAGTGCTTGACACTGGGCTACTGTGGATATTTGTATTTAAATATGCTGACCATTCAAACCATTCTCTTTGAAGATGCAGATCAGGAAGGCACATGCCTTTGAATAAATTGAGTTACAATCTCAAACTCTGAATCATAGCAACAAGATCAACTTTGCTTTGTCTTTAGGATTATTACTTCACTGACAGCAGAAGGCACCTGTGGTGGGCTTCCTACTGACCAAGAGAATGCATCACATGTAATGCCACTTGGAATTATAAACATTGTATGATACCTCCATTATAGCTTGAGATGAACAAATTGATCTTTTATATCTACTTATATCCAGAATCCTTGGTTCTCTAGTCATCGCCTGGAGGTGTGGCATTTCTCAAAATTAAGTATAAGTTAACATTTGTGGGGCTTTCTGTTGAGGCACTGTCCTGGTTTTCCTCATCTGTGAGATGTGCCTTAAAAGTACACCTTAATTTGTTCTTGAAAATAGCCCTGTCTTAAGCACTTAGTGCCTACTTATGAGATCTACAGTTTTCAGTCTTCTACTCTTCCTGTCCATTCTTACTTGCAGTCTCAAAAGCAAAACAATAAAAACCCAAAAGCATACTCTTCAGACTTCTTAGCTTATTTTACAATTAGGTTATTTCTTCTTAGTCCTGAAGTCAGTTCCTGCCAGCTTACATGACCTTTACTCTACAGCAATGATAATTTTCAGTTTAATGTGAATATTAATAAATTAATTTAGCTTCTGGTGATGATTTTAATTTTTCCATCTGTCAAAACGTTCCCAATCTAAAAAACAAATCAGACACTTTCAATTAGAAACAAAGTAATGCAATAATAGGAATGAGAGATTTTACACCAAAGCATGCACAGGAAACAAAAGGTAAATAAAACAATTGTAACTTCAAAAAGATAGCATGGTGAATTACACACTTAGGTGGTACTTTGGAAACTTTTTCAAAAGTTTCGACTTGCCATTAATCACCTTATTTTTAAATATTTTAAATTTTATTTGACAAATGTACTTATAGGTATAATTTCATGTTTTAGTGTATGTATATACAATGTAATGAATCAAGCACACTGGTTAGAATGAGAATTCATAGATTCTATTCATTTAGTAGATTTTAAAAGATTTAATGCCTTACTATTAAATATAGTCACTATGAACAATAGGTCATCAGAACTTAGCCCTCCATCTAAATAGAGCTGGAAATTTTTGTTGAGTCTCTTGAGTAAATAAAGACCAGCTCAACCCAGGCATTTCTCCCAGTGGCCCAACAAACATACAATTGCATATAGATCACCATTGAGCTGAGTAGCTATACTTTTTTAATGTTTTGTATGACAAATGTTGATGGAAGGGTATCAAATTATCATCTAGATGGTGTTAAGAAGTGTATTGTGATGACCAGGAGACCAGTGAGTCCTCAGGTCTTCCCCCTCAACAGTGGCTCTCCAAATAAGTACATAAAGACTCGAGTCATTGTCAGCTCTTACCTCTTCATGTTGCCTCCTGATCCACAATTTGAGACATGACATTCTTGTTTTGAATCAACCTCCTGCTTAAAATGTTTATTTGCTCTTTCCATTAGCAAATGCTTATTGAGCCAGGACTTGCTATCAGAGACTATAGCTACTATGTCCTTCCCCCATATACATGTATTTAATATGTATTTATTCATGTGTTTGTATATATTAGACATACCAAAGTATAAAACTGCCAATGATTTGATTACTCTTTGGAGATGCATTAAGGATGTCTATCTTGCCTCCATTTTAATTCATTCATCCCCTCTACAATTATTTTTGGATTTTCTTTAAATATCTTTAATGATAAAAGTTCAAACTCCTTGGACTTATACATAGATGTCTTCATGACTTCATGTTCGCCTCTCTCTCACACAGATATTCTCTATTTCAATCACAGGATTTATGTGTACTATATAATCTCTCCAACCAAAATTTTCATTTCCATATTTTCTTTTGTGGGTATGCTTTCTGTCTTATATATTCATTTACCTTGCCTTAACTTACCTGATTTTTCAAGTTGTAAGAGATCGTTTATACACAAGTCTGTCCCACCAGCTGTCCAGTCATGACCTTTTTGTAAACAGCATCATTTTAGTCACTTTTTTACACAATGATGAGATCAATAAGTAACTTGTGAATTCCTTTTGAAAGGGAGAATGATAGAAAGATCTATTCAGTGATTCTGCAAGCACTTGGGGCAAACTGCAGAAATAGTCTAGGCTTTGTTAAACAAAATGATTTCTTTTCCTCTTCTTCAGAGTTCTAGAATGATGGCTTAAACTCACATGGTGAGTTTTCTAAATTGAGACTTAATCCAGCAGCAGGGCCAACTATATTCCAACAAAATTACTGTCATTAGCAGTGTCTGAAATCTATTTAGCAACCAATGCACACACAGTGTAGAATATAGTCAATTAAACATTTGCATTTTAGACCTGATGAACAAAGCTTTCTGTTGTAAATGATTAAGCCCACACATCTTGAAATCTATTTGGTTCACTCAAAGGACAAGGCTCACGAGACTCATTCCTGAAATTCACCTTTGCCTCCTCTGCCAGCAGACAGCTCAGAGAATATGAAAATCTTTCGCGCTTTTTACATCTGCTTTCTCCTACAATTGTTTTGCTATGGAAGCTGATCTCATCTGTCCAAACAACACAAAAGCAAGTAATTTGTTATATAATCTCCTTGCACCGGATTACAACTACGGTCTCTGCCTCATTTGAGTTAGAGCCTTGGAACATGCCCCAGCAGTCTGCAGCTTCCTAGCTTCCTGGAACCCTTCTATCATTTCCCCAAAAATCTGACTTCACAAAATCTAGCAATTTTTTGAATCTTCAAATAAAAAAGTCTGAGTCTCTTGAAAATCACATAGAGTGAGCATCATACATATACATGGTAAGTGTTTTGTCCTGAGACCATAAATATATGAATCCTAGAATAAAACCATTACCTCACATAGGAAATGAAAGGATTTATTCACTAATATGTAAAGCTTTATATGTGCATGTTTCCAAAGACAAGCAATAAAATAGTATAATTAATGTATAGATTAAAATTAAATTTGGCTTTAACCAAGTGCATAATATTGTGGACTATTCTAAAGCTACAGGGAAGCTTTATTGGTAACTCCCTTCTGTAATACCACATTATTTATTAATTGTTGATTGAAGATTGAGTATGCAGTTATGGACTCTATAGCACTTACATCATATTTTATATTTGTGAAGTATTTTTGCAATCCTGTGCCAGTTAAATGTTAACTGGACTTCTATCTATTATGGATGAGAATAAGAAATTCTTACATGCAAAAGGATAGATTATTGAAACTCCTTTGAGCCAGACCAGGACCTTTTTTCATTAAGTGCACATATCCTGTAAATTATGGTCCTGTCTCTATCTTCCACTTTATGAACAGGCTTTGGAGTTGAAAGCCTGAAATACTAGTTATTTCTCAATTCTCATTCATTTGTTAGAACAAAAGCTGGACGAATGCCAGGAGTCACACTCTTTTCTAACTGCCATTCTTTCCGAGCTGTCAATCTACCCTTCAGTTTTGTGAACAATACTGCTGTGTCTTTTTCTTTGACTCTTTATATTACAGACAATCTTTATCGGTAAAATTTATTTCTTCGGCTCCATTGTAGTCTTCATAGTTTTTCATGTCAAAGCATTTGAGGCTCTTCATATATAAACATTCTTCAAACGGGATTAATCAGTATTTTTAAAGAGCATATCATCTACCTTTGCTTCCTATTATATTTATGAATAAAGGACATTTGAACAAAAAATATTTATTCTTAAAGCATATAAACTTCTTTAAAATCTATTAGAAAGATCATTTTGATCTAATTTAGTTTTATAATCTTTTTTAAAAATTTTTTATGCGTATGGATGTTTTGCCAGTATGTATGTCTGGGCTTCATTTGTACCTGATGCCTGAGGAGACCAAAAGAAGGTGTCAGATCTTCTGGAAAAGGAGTTATGGATGGACATATGCTACCATGTGGACGCTGGGAATCAAACTCAGTTCTATGGAAGAACAGTTAGTTCTCTTGATTACTTTGCAATCTCTCTGCCCCCAAATGATACCATATAAACTTTGCTACCCAATTTAAATAAATATGGCTACAGCAAATTGCTGGGGGAGAATAGAGGTAGTCAGAGTTTCAGTTACTGGGCTTGGGGGTCATAGGTAGAAACTGTGAGGAGAGAAAGAAGAAAGAAGGTGGAGAGAAGAAAAGGTTTTTATTAGATGTGATGGACCAGGAGCATATGCCCAAGTGAAATACACCCCAGGATAGACTCTGAAGCACAAATAATCCTGGTGAGACTCAACAGCAAGTACTTGGGGAAAGCAGCTGATAAGTAGAAAGTCTACTGCTGTCGAAAATGTTTAATCTCAATCAGGGACTTATTACCCTGCTTTTGATCATTGAGTTCCTGGATGAAAGGCATATAACATTTTATATTTATAATAAACTTTAATAAGCACTGGATCCGGGCAGATATTCACTTGCTATGTTATTAAAATATATTTTCCCATCATTAATGCCATTTTATAATTTGCTATGCTCCATCTAGACAGTACATAACTCCAATTGGCTAGCTCTCATGACCATATTTGTGTAACTCACCTACCCCATGGCAGCTTCTTCTTCTCTCCCCTTCTTCTCAAACCCTTTCCTTTTGAACCCTCTCCCTTTTGCCCAAGAAAGAAAAAAGGACAGAGAAAACGAAAGGAAAGATATTAATTCCTAAATCTAACCTCCATATTTAGTTTCCTTCCTGTCTAAGACTATAATTATCTTTAGTCTAGCATACAAAAGAGACTGGGGTAATCCCGTAATAATTGTGCAAGAGCTGATTAAGTAATTCAGAGGATACTGACTCAATCACTGGAAGGACTGGCTGGTGATATGAATAATTAATTGAGTTATTACATAACACTTAAACTTAGCATTTACATTTCTGTGTGTGTATTCTCTCTGTGTGTTAGTGTCTGTGTATTTCGACACCATTTTCAATAAGGTACTCCTAATTCCCTACTTGTATGTAATCAAAGATAAACACACACTCAGAGATGCTGAATTCTAACTTAGCTTTCCTCCACTCTTTGAGACTCCTGGTTCTTTTGGTTTTGGTTTTGTGTTTTCTTAAGACACAGAAGAGAAAAATCAAAGTTTAAAATTCCCAAAGCAAGCATTTTTGTTTCAGCTTGTTCTGTGGGTTCATAAAATGCTTCCTAACTCAACAAAAATTATTCTCTTTTTCCTCTGCCCTTTCACCTCTGTGGCTACTATTTGCATATTTTACTCTCAGCTGTCTCTGACACATAAATAATTTCAATTATATGCAACTTTCTGAGCTATCCTCATTGATCAATTTCACTAAAACATATTACACGTTTCCATTAAGAGAATCTTAAATCAATTTTTAAAAGACATTGCAAAGTTCAACATAGGCAATGAATGTTGTATGGCCAACTTACAATTTTTGCACTCATAGTGTCCAAGAAAAAGACAGGGAGACATTATAAAGTAAATAATTATAAAATTTTACAGTTAGGAGCCAAGTGAAATCATATCTAAATTTAAGTTAAACTGCAATGTGAAACACCAGTCTTTGTTAACAGTATGAGAAAAATAAGAGTAGTTTCCTGTACATTTGTAATACCCTCACAAATGAGAATATATTCACATCAGGTTAAATGATTGCTGTTATTTAAGTGGAATTGCTTTTGTGCATACATTATGCAGGATATATTCCAAGTCATAATAAATGTGTGTACATACTTACATATTACAGTACTCCTGCACTGGGAGTACATTGGAGAAGTTTTGCTTGAGGGAGGCATGGTAGCACACAGCTATAATTCCTGAAGTGAGGAAGCTTACTGAGGAATCTAGTGAGTCTAGGTCAGCCTGGGCTATGTAGTTACACAAGGGTACTCGGTCGGTTTTATTAGCAAATATGTAGAAGTTTGTCTTGTTACTTGGTAGGCTTTGATTCCAAACTTTAAAGACACACTTCTCGTTTTCCTAATGTGTGCTCAGTTTTGACAGCTGCTTTACAGTTTGCATTCAAGGTGCATTTCATGTTCTAAATATGATCTATGTAGTAAAGAGAAAACGTGTTGGAACACTTGCTGTGTTAGTGAGAAATCTTGTATTCCATAGAAGTTATTTATATAATTCACTCAGACTAAAACAGACATAATTTATTGCCAATTTAAATCTTTACATGGGAAAGAAAATATGTGCAATTTGTATAAGAGTGTTTGAAAGCTGTTAAACTTGACACTTTTGCATGACTGTCATTAATCAACCCTGGGTTTGTTAGTGTAAGGGTTTCAGCCTCAAGCAATATAGAAGGCTTAATCCTTCTGTTTTCCTTGTAGTTGTTGTATTCAGTCTGCATAAGCTGATGAATAGTTTAAACCACTTTTTTGGTACTAGAAATGTGTGAAAGCAGCAAGCACAGCAGTGTTTCATTCTTCTCTCCCTTGTCTACTTAATACCTATGTTAGTTAGGGTTTTCATTTTTGTGAAGACACACCATGACCAAGGCAACTCTTAAAAAGGATGTTTAGTTAGGACTGGCTTATAGGTTCTGAAGTTCAGTCTATTATTGTCATATCAGGAAACATGGCAGTGTCCAGGAAGGCATGGAGCTGGAGGAACTGAGAGTTCTACATCTTGCTCTTAAAGCAAAAGGGAGAAAGACTATCAGGCAACAAGGTAGGAGAAGGGTCTCTAAGCCCACTTGCACAGAAACACACTTCCTCTAACATGGCCATACCTCCCAACAGTGCAACTCTGTAACTCCCTATGAGCCAAGCATATTCAAACCACTACAATACCCAAAGCACTCTTTAGTAAAACTCACCGATCCAAACCAACAGGATAAGTTAACAGGAACGCTTGACCAATGCCCTACTAAAGAATAAGAGTGAGAAAGAAAAAGAAATCTGAAGGTGAAGTCCTGTCTCTTCCATTGAAGGACATGTGCCCTCTAAGGGCAAGGTAGAGACACTTGACCTGTGGTTCAATCACTTAATCCAGTATATAAGCCATTAAGTTAAAGAAAGAGCAGTCATTGCTCTGGCAATGAGGTAGTGTGGGAATTTGAAGACTAGGTAGAAAGATTCATGACAAAGCAAAAATTACATCAATGATAGTTGAGCTTCTTACTAGCCAGGGGCATTAAGGTCAACCTAACTCATTTGGCTACATTTTCCTGGGACACAGCTACTAATTACAATTCTTTTCACTGTTATTAAATTAGGGAGTACTACATTAGGCCTGCATTGGCAGGTTTGGCAGATGTAGCAAATGAAAACACAGGATATCCAGTTAAATTTGAATTTCAGATAAACAAGATTTTTCAAAGAATAAATATTTTCAATGAAAATCAATGAAAAAATATTCACTGTTTTGTAAAAATGCAAATTTAGCTAGAAATTACATATTTTATCTGGTACCCTTAGATATATAGAGAAAACATGGAGGAAGGGACAGAGTCATACATTATATTATACTCTTTTATAATAGAAAAGAGTGTGTACAGCTCTAGACTGTGTACAGCCCTTAAAGAAGAATGTTGCTTTTACATAGGCAAAACAAGGATGATTAAAGAGAGCATGAAAAAGGTCAAAGAGGGTCTTGAGAAAAGACAGAGAGAGAAAGGGAAAGATGAGAGCTTGTACAAGAATTGGTTTTCAACCTCTCCATGGTTGTCAACCCTACTTCCTTCCATCTTGGGACCATTAATTGGGTTATTTTTTGCTTATTTCCTTTGGTCCCTGGGCCTTAAATAGGCTGACTAACTTTGTGAAACAACAGACAGATAATCTGATAGCAAAATCTATTCAGACACATTATCATAAGTTAGCTATGGAGGACCACAAGACTCTAGATGAGGATGTTACTCTATCCAGGGTGTTCCCAAATCCCATCTTCACCCAACCTAAAAGAGGAGACTTCTGCCCCTAGACCAAGCAAAGAGGGGCCACCCAGAAACCCCTCTGACTTCTTGCTTAGGCTGTGAGGCTAAGCTCTGCAAAGGAATATAAATAAAAGTTAAAAATATGTTTCTGGGTTTCCTGAGGGACAAGCCTGACTTCATAGGGGTTGATATCAAAAGTATCCCCTCTCCAAGAAAAAGACATTGGGATGGTTATGGCCCTCATGCCTCACTGGACAAAGTCAGGAATACCAGAGCCATTACAAGGTCCCCTTTAATTACTGGAGGTCAGGCCTCTATACCCACTTTGGCAAGATTAGAATCGACACAGCCCTTCTATACTTGGAGAAGGGAGGAGATGTCAGGGGCAGCCCTGCTTATACACTGAAGGCCTAAAATCAGCCATAAGCCTAAAATCAGCAATAGGCCTGACATTCATGCCTGCTAACACAAAGTCTTGGGTCTCTGTGAAAAAACACTGAAACAGATGTCTATAAACTATTGTAAACAGGCAGCTTTTGTGGAAATTTACCAGCCTGAGAAGTCATAGACCTTGTAAATAGGCAACTTTGGTGGATAGTACCAACTTAGATAAGGACAAGTGAATCACAGGCAGAGTCATACTGACCTGTCCCCTGAACCTTTCCCCAGCTGATACCCTGTTCTGAAAGATATCTGTACTCCCCCTGAACACCTATGCTCCTGTGTCATCCCCTTCCCCATATTCTGCACTTTTGTGTTTATAACCCCTGTGTGAAAAAGTAAAATTATGATTTGATAATAAAGGCCATGGCACCATTCTTACATAAACAGTCTGTAAATCTCTGCCATTTTCATCTTCATGTGATCCTTCCTCTGTCTCTGCATTACAAGCCCCTGTACAATATTGTCTGTGAATCCTCAGTATATCTCATATATGATGTAAGTTGAAAACCCTTTGCAATAAGAGCTACAACTGTGACCTAGAACTATTTTAGACTTATGGAAAAAGAGGCCTTTCCAGTGTTCTGAACTCACTGATTTTGCATATACCAAATGCTTCTGTACAAAGTCACAGAAAATTCTTACTCTTCTCATCTAAAGTAAATTTGTCACCATTACATATAAGAAACATATTATGAACAGTTCCCTCAAGACAGATGTAGTGACAGGTTCTGTCGCATTCTTAAATTCATGGAGAGCAGCCAGACATCATAAAGCTAGATAGTTTCAGCCATGAGGCTGATAAGGTACTTGAGACTACAGTACTTGAGATGGCTTTAGTCTATCAGCATTCTGAGTTAAATTTACACACTATTTCCCATTTATTACCTGTCCATCATTACAAGGGTTATGTGTAAAGTTGTTTCATATCTATGGGTATCCTAAGTGGCTCTATGATCATGCTGGATCTGGTGGAATTCCTGGAAGCCAGAGAGTTAAGCATAAGCATCTCACTATGTCTTCAATGAACTCATACTTGGCTCTTCCCCATGCATATAGAATACAGCCTACATAAAGCGCAAGCACATGATGCTTGTGAGCTCATTGCATATTTAGACTTTACTTCATTGGCTCCCAAATTTGTATCAATTTGAATGTATCAGTAGCAATATATCACCACTTCTGACAGAATTTTCAGGCTTGTTTTTTACTACAGGATTAATGGATGAAACAGAACTTGGTAATCTCCCAGAGTAGGAGAACTCTCAGAATTCTGACACATATACACCAAAGGAAGGAAGAAGGTCCTTCTTCCTAGTCTCAAATACCCATGCTTCCCTGGGCCTGTGGCACGGAGTATTGCTCTAACGAAAAACTACTAGACTTTGTGAGCCTGTCAGTTATCTATACTATTACAAAGGCTTCTGAAACACTTCAAAAGCCTCCAAAACATTTAAAATATGAGGCATTTACCGTATGAGCAATGACCATACTTTCGCCAGCCAAGTCTAGCAAAATGATCCGTACATGAAGGTAGGATCCCAGTAAGTATGGTTTTATCTTTGATTATTTCCAAAGCTAAAGACATTATACATCCAGTTCCAAAGGTTAGGGTAGATTTCTTTGGAATTTTGCTTTTTATTTACTTTTCTCTTGAACTTAAATTCATCTAAACTTCTTTCAAGTCTCATTTCAGTACTAACATTTTCAAGTTATTCAGAAATTCATACATTTATAATGACATATAATAACAGAGTAATCAATGATCAAGTTTTCAGATACATCAGTTAGTTAGTTTTGCTAAACCTGCCTGAAATAGTACAAGTTTCTTATTAGTATATTCTAATTCTTTGGCAGACCAGAATAGTATATAAGCAACTAATGTTTATTTTTATTTTATTTTATATAATTTTGGCCTTGCCTCTGATAAAGATTATTATATAAAGGTTCAAAAGAACTATTGACCTAGATAAAATAACTTGAATATATTTAAAATAGTGTTGGATTTTAGATTAGATATTGGCTGCTGCTTTTTTTTTCTTTCTCAAACCAAAAGTATTATTTAGAACACATAATAATCACAGGAACAGTGTGAAAACAACGCTTTCCATAGCTAAGCTTTCCTTGCTTGCTTGCTTTATTGGTAAAGAGCTGCAAAGACATAAGGCAAGGCTGGCATGGAATTGATGTGCCTTGATGTATTATGAAACAGTGCAGCTGAGTTCCACAGCCCATGGCTGAGGTCAAGTGAAGGTGGGAGAGATGACTTCATGCTGGCTTCTGCCAAAAACTTGATATCCAATGTCGGCTGCTGACAGCAGGCCAAGTGAATTCACTAAAAGTTTGGACATTGTACAAGAAGCTTGGTGCCTCATGTGACTGTGTGATCAGTCTACGCACCCCAGATTAGACTATTTATAAACACAGAAGAATTTTCAGGGTGATAGGGATTTCACTACAAAGAAAAAGAGGTGGTGAGCAGAATTCACGAATGTCCCTTTAGTCTGCAGTGGGGTGAACATAGTAAGGCCAACAAATGTAATTGACCTTGCATGTCTTATATGAAAGTAAATTTTAGAGATCTGCTTCTTTCTACACATAACATTATATCTTCTGTCAGAAGAGTTGGTTTATTCAAATGTTGTAGGTCAATGGAATATAAAGTCCCAAAAATTGGAATATCTGTCTGATTAATATACTCTTCTGCACCACACTGAAGAGTCACTGCAACATAAGAGGTCTGAAGAAATATTTAATCAAATGAATGAGAAGCAATGTACCTGAGAAACACCACACTTGAGCAAGTAATTACCACTAGATAGAGAAAGAGGACATAAGAGTGACAGGAGCAGACACTGTCTTGGTCTGTCAGATTGTACCACTCTCAGAAAGACTAATACCATTGTGCCAGAGAATTACACTCTGGACAGGACAATCTGGTTTGACCACAACAAAGTCTGCACAACTGGTTTGGGCTAGATTAACTGAATGCGGTTTAAATTAATATAAAAAAGATAAAATTGCTTGTTTTCTTGATTTGCCTTCTAAAGATAACTTGTCAACTGTCTATGTCTTTGTCAGTTTCTAAAACTATCTACTTTTGATTAATTTATGGAGTATCACTTGGATTTAAAATTATAATGGAAAATTCAAGATTGCATAATATAATCAGTTTATCCTTTAACATTTGTTTCTATACTGACTAGTTTAAATTATTTAAACCCACAGTGATTTGACAATGCAAATTATATGGATGAAAGTACTTTATTGATTAAACTGACCCAATAATTTTATTTCTCATTATTCTACTTCTAAATCCAATATCTTTTGAAATCTATACAAAGCTTTTATCCATATTATATTCTTCATTTTATTTGCTTACATAAATATATTTTCTATATCTTCGGTAATATATTGAATCTTTAAAATCTGAACAACTTCTGTTACATTTCTGAATATATTCATGACAAATCGAAGGAAATAAAGGGAAGATGGGAAATATTTATTTTTATTAAGGATATCTGACCTTTTAAGCAAAGTCATTGACTTTTTTCCCTCTACTTTGGACACTACACCTCATGAGTTAAGTAACTTCTTTTTTCCAATGACAGATATACACAATATCCAAAGCATATCTTGAAGAGATTTCACACAATAAGATTTTAAAACATATTATGTCTCTAGAAAAGACCTCCTTATTGTTCCCTGTACACCACAAGCAATATCCTGATCATCTCTTCTCTAATAATTCATTTATCCAACCAAGATAGAGAGGTTGGGTCCTCAGGAAGATGAGCCCAAGACTGTACTATCTAGTTAATGTTTGTCATGAGCAGATGTATCTTTCTTTCTGCATGGAATCAAAGAGTAAGTCTCAACACATAAACCTTGGAGTTTCAGGAGCCTATTTCCCTTTACAAGGGTAATTATTGAGGGGAAATAAATGAGAAGAAAAGTCATTTTGATTTATAACTCAGATATTATTCAAAATGTTTAGAGAGATTATGGACAAGCCTACTTAATTAAGCCTTTCTTAAAGACTTATGCATAAACCTTTCTTCCCCAAATGGGCATGGTATGCCTCCTTTTTTGTTATTCTATTCTTATTGGCATATCATATGTCTATAGTATTGTCTAACAGATGGAATAGTATTCATAATCTGTGTTCCACCATTGTGATAAAATAGAATACTTTTTTAAAAACAACCTCAAAAAGCTGCTCCAATGTGGTTCATGGTTTCAGAGGTTTCAGTTGTCTTTGTATTTTGTGGTTCTGTGGTCAGACAAAGTATCAGTGGTGGAACATGTGGTAATGTGAAGCTCATCTTGGGTGAGCAAGCACAGAAAATGAGAAGAGACCAGTCTCTCAATATTAAAAACACACTTAGTGATCTACTTCCTCCAACTAGACCCCTTAGTGACTTACCTCTGTCAATAATACCAATAGCTGTGGAGCAAATCTTTAACAAATCAGCTTCTGAGGACATTCAGATCAAATCTATAAATCTATCCTTTTTCTGAGGCTCTTGGAGTGGAACTGAGCAACTCTCTCTTTTTATTTTATTTTATATTTTATTTACATTTCAGATGCCATCCCCTTTCCCCATTTCCCCTCCCTAGAAAACCCCTATCCCATGCCCCCTTTTCCTTTTTGCTTTTATATAATTTTTTAAAATGTTAATCAAAGGCTTTATAAGTTTGGTAATGCTCAATCAGAAGTGTAACCCAATACCCAACCTAGATATATAAACTATCTTTGACTGGTGGAGACACGTGAAATCTGCCTCCATGCCCCCCTCTCTTTCTCTCTCTTTCTCTCATCACCTAGCTTCTCCTCTCCTTCGTCTTCTCCTCTCCTTACTTCATCTCTTCCTCTTGGTACTCCTTCCCCCTTAGCTCCTCCTACATATCACCCTTTCTGTTAAAATAAAACTTTTCTCTCAAAATACAATTAGAGCATACTTATTCCTAATTGTACCAGTGAGGTACAAGATAGTCCTAATACCCAGTCCATCATTTTGTTGACTAACCAGAACCTCTGTCATCTCTCCTAACTAAAAAAACTTAGTTCTGAACCTGCCTTTTTTCTTGGCTTTAGAATAAATGTCAGCTGAAAACCATCCACTCAGATCTTTTCTCTCAAAGTAAATAGCCAGGATTGGCTATGAGATTATAGCTCTTCAACCCCGTCAGAAATCCAGAATGACTAAGAGTTAACTGAAATTATGGAAAGCGCTAAGCATAACTTCTAAAACTTAGCCAATTTATAGAGACCGCTGAACATCTGGAAAGCCTCTATGCTACCAAACGTTGGAGCATCAAATCTTCAGCCTTCTGGCCCAGAATCATCTGACAGACCTTAGTGATTCAGAATTATTAAGGGCTGATTACTCTGTCTAGGCAGATATAATCAGTCAACTATTCTGCATGTGTGTCCTTTTCTGGACAATATTTTGTCTGTAGATGGAAAGAGGCAATTCTTGCCTAGTGGCTGTCACTGCACAACTGGAGTAACTCCAAAGATGCTCAATTTCTTCTTAGAATCCACGACAGGAAGCTGTCAGGAGCAGACAGGTCTCTAATCAAAATGAACATTAATATAGAAATATTTGTAACGTTAATTCTATGGACTTCTGACGTTTTGAAAACCAACTATCCATGTAAGGTAACCTGGACTGTTGTCTGTTAACTCCTCTCTGCTATTTCTAAATAAAATATGGAAAACACCCTAACAATAAACTCCAAGCCATGAATCTGCTATAGTCCCTTAACTCATAGGCTAACTGTCCCAAATCAGTTAAAAAAGTTAAAGAAGGACTGGGTCTAAGCCTTGTATTCCTAAATGATTTATACAGGCACAATGCCCATGAGAGTATCAATATTCATCTCACTTTTATATCAATAAGAAGCTCATACCAATGAAAACCTTAAATTTGAAATCAAAGTAAATTTTGTACCATTTAAGAAATTATAATTTCATCTTGATATTAATTATACAGATTTCTACCAATAGGTTATGGCTATGCAATAAGTCCTAGCTAATCCTCCCTGTTCCAACAAAACCACTACTTTTCCTTAGAAAGACAGACCAATATTAACCACCTTAGTCCCCAAGCCCAGGGAATAGGGGTGCTGACTCTTTAACTTCTTCAAGCTGATTAGATATTAGAAGAGGCATTGAGATATTAGAAGAGGGGTGGTGGGGGGGAGAAGAGTAAATTGATAAGCCTCTGATGCTGTGTCTTCACTGCATCCAGATGAAATTCCAGGACATTGGAGGTTTGGACAGGTCTTCTCAGTATGCTTGATGAGTAGATACACCAAGGCTGTGTATTCTGCAATATACAATTCTCAGAACAAGTTTTAGTATCAAGAAAAAAATTTTTTTTTCCTAGAGGGCTGACATTTTTTTAAAGATGTTGGTTCTAACAACTTTTCTCTTTTTCTGTCCCCTTTTAAAATTGGTTGTAATATTTACATTTCAAATTTTATACCCTTATCCCATTCCCCCCACCACCCAGGAACCCCTTATTCCATCTGCCCTCCTTGTACTTCTATGAGGGTGTGATTTTCCAGTTTCTATGATGCTGTTTCCATTAACATAAACTGCCTCCTAAATTTCTAAATCCTTCCCTTTGTGTTATTAAATCTCCTATTTTTCTTTTTTTCTCCTTTTTTTCCATCTCTCTTTTTTAAAAATTGGGTATTATTTTTACCTTTCAGATTTTATCCCCTTACCCCACTTCCTCCCACCACCCAGAAACCTCCTATCCCATCCCCCCTCCTCATGCTTCTATGAGGCAGTGACCGCACCTACCCCCCCCACTACCCCCTCCCCACCCTTACATTCCCCCCCCCACTCTGTGTTCATTTTTTATGGGACCAAGAAACTCCTCTCCCACCTATGCCCGACAAGGCCATCCTCCCCTACATATACCTCTGGAGTCATGGGTCCCTCCCTATGTGCTCCCAGGCTGGTGGTTTAGACCCTGGGGGGCTCTGGTTGTTTGGTATTATTGCTCTCCTCATGGGGCCATAAACCCTTTCTGCTCCTTCAGTCTTCTCTCTAAGTTCTTCATTGAGAAAACCTTGATCATATCTGTGGTTAACTGTGAGCATCGTCCTTTGAATGTGTTAGTCTTTGGTTGACCTCTAAGGAGACAGGTATATCATGTTCTTGACAGCATGCACTTCCAGCCATCCACATCAGTGTCTAGCGTAGGTGACTGTACATGGGATGAATACCCAGGTGGAATGGTCTCCTGATGGCCCCTCCTTCAGTTTTTGTCCCATGTTTTGTTTCCATATTTTCTCCCTTGAGTATTTTTGTTTCTCGTTCTAAGTAGAACTGAGGCATCCCCTCTTGGTCTTCCTTCTTCATGAACTTCATGTGGTCTGTGGGTTGAGTCACTATTCCAAGCTTTTGGATTAACATCCACTTAACAGTGAGTAAATACCATGTGTGTTCGTGATTGGGTTACTTCACTCAGGATGATAATTTCTAGATCCATCCATTCACCTAAAAATTTCTCGAATTCATTATTTTTAATAGCTGAGTAATACTCCATTGTGTAGATGTACCACATTTTTTTGTATCCATTCCTCTGTTGAGGGACATCTTGGTTCTTTCCAGCTTCTGGCTATTATAAATAAGGCTGCTATGAACATAGTGGAGCATATGTCCTTATTATATGTTGGAGCATCTTCTGGGTATATGCCCAGGAGTGGTATAGCTGGATCTTCAGGTAATGCTATTTCCAGTTTTCTGAGGAACCGCCAGACTGACTTCCAGAGTGGTTGTACCAGCTTGCAATCCCACCAACAATGGAGGAGTGTTCCTCTTTCTCTGCATCCTCACCAGCATCTACTATCACCTGAGTTTTTGATCTTAGCCATTCTGATTGGTGTGAGGTGGTATCTCAGGGTTGTTTTGATTTGCATTTCCCTGATGACTAAGGATGTTGAGCATTTCTTAAGGTGCTTCTCAGCCATTCGAGTTTCCTCTGTTGAGAATTCTGTTTAGCTCTGTACCCCATTTTTCAATAGGGTTATATGGTTGTCTGGAGTATAATTTCTTGAGTTCTTTGTACTGAGCAACTCTCTAATGCCTTCTCTAGCTCTTTTTGTAGGAGTCATTTATCTTCCCTCAGAGTTCCACTTTTTACGTGGTTCCTCCTTTTACAGCCTAGTGGCCTGTAGATGTTTTCCGTGTACTTAACAGCAATCAAAGTACACTTGGAAAGAAAGATCTATTATTTGGCTTTAAATTCCTCTTCTTTACCTGAAGTACATGTGAATGTATGTGTGTCAGACACTCATTATATGCTATACCATCTGCCTAGAAGCCAATAGCAAACTACAGTTTTGTTGCTTTTTTTTCATTTCTTTCAACAAAAGGAGATAAAGTATGCATGGGAGAGAACAGCACTTGTGTTGACTGCTATGAACCAACTGCTATAATTTTCAAGCTCTGGTTATTCAGTATAACCTAGCTGCCAAGGAATTTCAGAGCTGTCAAATGCTTGATCCTGCACTAAGTTTCTGAATATCAAGATTAAGGAGCTATATGGGCCTGTTCTGTTACCATAACGAAACATCTAAAGATTTCATGAAAAGAAAGGTTTTATTAAGCATATACTTTTAGAGATGAAAGTACTTGATCAAGGAACACAGTTGGTTCTGCCCTTGTCAGAGATCATGACAATGCCATCCTAATAGCAGTGCATTCAAGAGGAGAGCATGCAGCCAAACAGGAAGCCATAATGAGACTAGGATCCCATAAGAAGTAGGTTCATCACTCCCATGACCTAATGACGTCTGCTTAGGCCTAGCCTTTTAAAGGTGTCTGCTACCTTGTGACATTGATAGCCAAACTCATGTGTAAACAACTCCTATCTATAGTCCCAGTATACCAAATGGTAAGTTACTTTGGGATTATTCATGGTTTTAGGTTCCCCAATTTCTTACCCTGTTCTGAACTAACAAAGGGTAACAATGAAAATCTACAACTAAACCATGACCAAAGGGCACTGTCAGATTAATGGGGAAAGAAGGGAGACATACTTTGAATTATATATGTATTTAAATTAACAATTAAGTTTAAATGACAAACCTCACATTTTCCTTAAGTAATCTAAGTCTATTGACACTTTGTCATTTTCCTGTTCTTCTGATTACCCTTGATATAATATATGACACCTTATGTGATTTCCCTTTTGGATAAACCTCCCTAGCCATATGATACTAGACACATTTCTCAAAAAAAAATATTCTTATAGATTAGTCATCAAATCAGGGTCATTGCATAAAGCACTGTTAAAACTAGGCTTTGGAAACTGTTTTCTCTCTTAATTTGGAGTTGTATAAAAGTATTAAAACATTTACACCTTTATAATTTACTCACAGAGATATGTTATATGTGTTTATGGTATTTTCTGGTGGCACCTTCTGTACGGTATCCTGCCTGTCCTAGTCAGCATTGCATGGCTATTGGCCCAGGGCAAATCTCTGAGGTCCAATGACTTCTTTAGTAAAGTAACTAAAGTTTTTACATTAAGTCATGTGGTATGAAGTAAATCAAGAGTTGAGGATATTTTTAGTAGCAAGGGATAGATGGTGATTTGAATGAGAATGCCCCACTAAGCTTATGTGTTTGAACTTATGTCTCTCCTTTCTCAACACTCTTTTAAAAGCATAGTGGATCTCTTCCTTCCTCCTCCTCCTGGTCACAAGCCCAGGGAATCTTAAAAACCCCGCCTCTGTCTTCCCCAGCTATTGGCTGCTAACATCTTTATTTAGTAACCTGAACCAACTGGGGCCAGGTTCTCTGAAGCTACATACAGATCCTCTCATTTGAACAGTTTTGTAGGGACAGAATTAACATTCATAATACCTTCAGCTACATCTCTGAATATTCCTGCTCTGTTTCTATCTTACATACCATAGCTGTAGTCAAACTATAACCAAAGTAAAAAAGACCAAATAACCCCCACGACCCAGCCTTCTCCACTGACCTGTGGTCTCACCCTTGCTTCCTCACACTGTACCTATGTTCAGAACCTACTTGTCTAGTTTGGCCCAAAGAAATTCATTCAGGCAGGTGCCACCAACAGTCTAATTTTTTAAAAATCTAATGGCAACCCTCATGGTTGCACTTCTATTTCCATTGGAGTTTCTGAATGTTTGAGCTTTTTCCCACTTATTCTTCTCAGTGGGCGATATCACATTCCTACTTCTTTTTCCATTTGATGCCTAGATCTCCAGCCTTTCTCGATTACTTACATATTAGTATTTATGTTGCCTAATCTTGCTTGTCAAGTTAAATACAACTGAAATTAATTAAATCCCAAGCACCTGGGCACAGCTGTGAAGGATTTTTCCTTGGTTAGACTATTCAAAGTGGAAGACCCTAAATCCAGATCATTTGAGGTCAGAGAACCCATTATAAATCTGGACTGTTCTGATACACATACAGAAGAGAACTGCCTGTTCTGGCCTGTTCTTAGTGACAAAAGATGTGTCTAATCTTCGATTGACTTGAAGCCCTAAAAGGTGGGGAGGCCTGATGGGTGGGCGGGGGGGGGGACATCCTCTTGGAGACAGGGGGAGGAGGAATGGAATGAGGAACTGTGAGAGGGCAGACCTGGAGGGGGTTCCAACTGCACTGTAAAAAATAAAATTAATAAAACAAAGTTTAAAAAAATCTGTGCTGTGCCTTCTGGTGGCAGTCCATCTTAAAGGACACAGAAGAAAGGTTTTGCATTTCACCTGCTTGTCCTCACTGTCACTGGCAAGTTCATTTATGCTGTTACCAAGACAGCCCTTCACTGGTATTAGATATAATCTACTCTTCATAATTCCAAAGTAAGCTGAAAACTGGCAGCTCTCTGCTTTCCCTGGGACTTATAAGGACACAATCCTACCTGTCCAAGTACAGTGCTCACTATTTAATCACTTCCCAAAAGACTCTACTTTTTGACAATATCACAGTATGGGTTATATTTAAACATACATTCTGGGAGAGGTCCAAACCTTCAGACTATAGCATTTTCTATAATGTCAGTTAAGTATAATCATGTGATACTCTGCCCTTATTTTGCTTCTTTTACTGTAAATACTATCCATGCTGTCTGTGTCTCCAGCTCACTGCTTTTACTTCAGGTTTTTTTTGAACATCATTGCACTGCATGGATGTACCACAGCCTGTTCATTCACTATTTGGCAGACAGTTGTATTACTTATAGTTTCTGATGGCTATGAAAAATTTGGTTACATTAATGCTCTATTTCTCTTTAATAAACACTTCAGGATAGGGACTTCTAGGTTGCTTAGAAGGTGTATGTTCAAAATCTTCCTAAAACAAAATTAACAAACCCACTCTGTTCCTATCTGCATTTGCATTTCTGCTAGAAATTTAAAAGAATTCCAGTTGGTCTGTATCTTCTCAGCTTATTGTATTGCCTGTTTTAAAGCATTTGCTATTCTTTTGGGGGGGTGCAGCAAATGTTTATTGATGGTATTTAAGAGAGTAGGGAGGGCTCTCTAGGCCCCTCCTGTTATTGTGGAGTCTGGGATAAAAATTGTGAGGGAGAAGCTCAGTGTTGGGGACAGGGACTCCTCAGCAACTGAGGGCCTCTCTCTTGCTCTCAGTGTCCTTGCTGGGGTGGATGGTCCAGGGTTTCTTACTCCTTGGAGGCCATGTAGGCCATGAAGGCCAAGACCCTGTTGCTGTAGCCGTATTCACTCTCAAACAAGGAAATGAGCTTTACAAAGTTGTCATTGAGAGCAATGACAGCTCCAGCATCAAAGGTGGAAGAGTGAGAGTTGCTGTTGAAGTCACAGGAGACAACCTGGTCCTCAGTGTAGCCCAGGATGCCCTTCAGTGGGCCCTCAGATGCCTGCTTCACCACCTTCTTGATGTAATGAGAGGTTTCTTCAGGCGGCATGTCAGATCCAAAATGGATGCATTGGGCGTAGGAACATGGAAGGCCATACCAATGAGCTTCCTGTTCAGCTCTCAGATGACCTTGCCCACAGCCTTGGCAGCACCAGTAGATGCAGAGATGATGTTCTGGGCAGCCCCACGACCATCACACCACAGCTTTCCAGAGGGGACATCCACAGTCTTCTGAGTGGCAGTGATGGCATGGACCGTGATCATGAGCCCTTCCACAATGCCAAAGTTGTCATGAATGACCTTGGCCAGGTGGGCTAAGCAGTTGTGGTACAGGATGAGTTACTGACAATCTTGAGCAAGTTGTCATATTTCTCGTGGTTCATACCCATCACAAACATGGGGGCATCAGCAGAAGGGACAGAGATGATGACCCATTTGGCCCCACCCTTCAAGTGGGCCCTGGCCTTCTCCATGGTGGTGAAGACACCAGTAGACTCCATGACATTCTCAGCACCAGCATCACCCCAGTTGATGTTAGTGGGATCTCACTATTGGAAGATGGTGATTGGATTCCAGTTGATTACAAGTCTCCAATTCTAAGCCTTGGCCATGCTGTTGAACTTGGGTAGAGTCATATTGGAACATTTAGATCATGTAGTTGAGGTCAGTAAAGGGCATTAGCTTCTTCTAATGGGTGTATACTAGTGGTAACTTATTTTTTTAACAATGAATCTCAAGTATTCTATTGGAATAAGGTTTTCAACATTTTAATTATATATAACCCTCAGAAACTAAATATATAACTATCTTTAAATTTCAAATAATGTTAATACAAATTTTAATCTTTAATCCTGGTAGATTTTGAAGTCTTAAGAGGCTGTCTATGTTCTGTTACATTTTAAGCAAGAGTCCTTGTTAAGCCAATTATTAAACAGGTGATCTTTTTAAGTTGCTTTAACACAAGACGGCGCTCCTTTGAAAAGCAAAACAAAACCATAATATGCACCCTGGTAGGAGAAGAGGATTTTCATGCTGAAGTGGTTATCATGGTACCATTTGTTTAAAGGGCTTTCCATGTTGAGAGTCCTTCACATGCTCACCAGGAGACTAAAATGGACTGAAGAGATTTTCAACCTTATTTTCCAGAACACATTTCCTGAAGAATCTTTTACAATCTCTAGATGGAGAGATCGACAATTCTCAGGCCATCCCCACAGGCACTGAAATCCTGGCTAAACACACTTCCATTTCCTCAGCTCACAGGGAAATCACATGTTAATACTGAGTACAGGATTCTTGTGACTAAATTTTCTGGGGTTTGTTTTTTGGGATTTTTTTTAATGTTTTCTTAATTTAGGTAACCTTAAAAGCAAACTAAGATCACAGTAAATCCTGGTGAAGACAAGGGAGGTTGAAGTAGAGGACACAAGTAATAAAATAAAGCACTCCAATACTAATAATATTCATGATGTATTTCTTAATTAGGTTAAAATTTATAGTGGCTAGGAGTGTAACTCAGACTCCATATATTGCAATTGTATTATTACAAAAAAAGACTTTAAATGCTTTATGCTGGTAAAATTATTATGCTTGATTTGACTATCTTGGCACTGATGCCCACATACCTCAAAGAATTTTTAATCCAGAGGATTTTCAAAAGTAAATTCATAATTTTCTACACTAAAAAGAGAATAAACCAAAGTTTTCAACCAAAGTAATTCAAGCAAAAAATAAGCACATTATAAAAAGAGAAATCAATTCAAAATGGACCGACTACTTAAACATAAGAACTAAAAGTGTAATACACTTTCGTAAGCATAACACCAAGTGCATAGATAAAAGTAAATACAGAGAACTTATTTCACAATTAAAAACTCATGTGCATCAAAAGGCATTATTATGAAAGTGAACCATAGCCTATAGGGTGTGATAGAGTCTTTGTAAACCATTCAACTGATAATGATCAAGTACCTAGCATATAGAAAGAATTCTTACAGCTCAACAAGTAAATGATAGATAGCTCTCTACTAAGCAATTGATAAGTTATATGAGTGGATTTATTTCAAAGAGAATACACCAGGGTCAATAAATATGTGAAAATGTTTACATTTATGTAATTTAAAATGCAGCTTAATCTACCCTTTAAACTTCTTCACCAAGCACAAACACTGCTAAAAGGAGCCCCTTACATGGCTCCACACACTTAGAATTGTAACATCTACCAAGTGCCTCGTTGTTCCAAGAAGCCAAACATATAAGAAGACTGGTTCCCCATAGGTTTTGCCCCTTGGCACACTCACAAGCTATCTATGACATTGTTCTATTTTAGAATTCTTGCCTGGTGGGCAGAAAACTCATATTTAAAAACACAACCCAAAATATAGCTTCCGATATCTAGATCCTATTATAAAACAGAAGCAACATAAAAATCAACATAAGATGCCCCCTCCCCAATTATTAATCCCATAGTATTGATGTCCAGGGAGATCAACTTAGAACAGATTCAATACAATAAATACTAACCAAAACTACAATGAAGTACAAAATATCACTTAACAATCACTGGAACACAACATTGTGTGTGTGTGTGTGTGTGTGTGTGTGTGTGTGTGTGTGTGTGTGCATGAAAGTAACAAATCTTCTCAAGAATAGTAAAAAATGAGTATAGGGCTATAGATGATGTCACCAGCATGAGAGATACCACCTGCAAAATTGTCATTCAGTTAGCAAGTCAAAATAGACAGGGAAATTCCAAAAATTCTCAACCATGGGTGAAGATCAATAGATATTCAGCAACTTCTGGGAGAGGGTGAATAGGTTACTTCAGAGATGAGCTCCTGGTAAGGTATCCAGTCCTAAATGGTCAGTTCTAAACACATATGCACGTTTTATACAACAATAAGTGGCTAAATGATGTGTGTATAAGAGAGAAAGAGAGAATGCATATGTAGATATGAATCATAATAAAGAGGTCATGAATCTGAGAGTAGGAAACAATCCTAGGATTCTACAGAGTTCAATGTAGTTATTTTATTATTCAGTTATTCTATTCCTAGATACATATTTAAGAGAATTAACACACACACATGGTGAGAACATGTCTCAGAAATAATAAGTTTTTTGATATATAAAGAAAGAAAGTCTGTAGAATTGTTAAAACCTACTTTAGTTATGGTTCTTTAAAACTTCAACCTCTCTTCTAGCCCACAGGCCACAAGAGGTGGGGAAAAGAAAGATTAATGGAAATGGGAGTTGTGGACCTGTTTAGAACTAGTTCTTTGGAGTGATTTCAATCTTCATTATCAGCAGTCCAGTCCACTAGCAAAACATCAAACACAAATCAGCATTGGCAGTCCAGTCCACTTGGTAAACACCGACTAGGAATCAGTAGCAGTGGCTTGATTCAGATCCAGAGGAAACTGAGGCTCAGCCAATCAGCATGAGTTCATGGAACCAGCAAGAAGCAGCAAAAATGTGAGACAGTGGGTAATGAGAGGCAGCTGGGTACCCAGTAGAGCTGGCTTCGAACCCCAGAGACCCTCAGGGACAGTAGGAATTTGACTTTGCTCCTGGGACCCCTGGTTGCTTTCCCATAGCCACAGCCCTCTACAGCCCCTACCAAAGACAGGTTTGTGGCCATTGGTCACACTGCACAGATAGAGGGTGTGACTACAGGCCACAGAGCCTCAAGACAACTCTATATTCATGAGATGCCTAAAGGCCAGAGGGTATATCCAATTAAGCATTCCTTCCCAGACCCTCCTCCTTGCAAAATGTATTTAACCTCAGACCCACTCTGAGAACTGGCTAACCCCAGTATAGCTTCATCCACTTTCCACCATGACAATAAACATTTTAAGACCATGGACTACCTCTCATCTTTTGGGCCCACGGTGGGGAACTGTGGAGAAGGTCTTCAACTAACTTCCCACCTATGACCTTTCTATGCTTCCAGCCACTGAGATGCAGCCAAGACCCAGCCAAGCAAGTCCCCCTCCCTGTGGGATGCAGCTGGAGCTTCTCAGCAGCTCCTGAGAGTCCAAGGGCTTGAGACCAGTCAGTTCCCAACCACCCCTTGGCCCAGGGATCCCCAACCCAAGAGCTCCAGCCCCTGTGGGGTCACAGACTGTGTTCTCCCTATGCCCAGAGTGGAGCCCTATGGCTTCTCACAGTCCAGCTCTTGGAGTAAACTCAGTCAAATTCCTGTGCCTCTGCTTCCCTGAGCCACGGCCCTTGGGGCAGCAGATGCGAAAACCGCAATTCAACCCAACAGGACCCAAGCCAGTGTTAGTGCTATAGCCCAACACAAAAATACCACCAGAAGTTCTTTGGTTCATTTCTCTCTATGATGTCTCAACAAGCAAGAGTGTTGTCAGCAAAGACCAGCAACACAGAAGCCCAATAAAAACCAACAAAGAATTGAAAGGCAAACCAATGCCAGAACAACATCCACTGAACATCACGCATCCTCTCAAGCAAAACAACATATGCCCTTTCACAGAAAACACAGGCAGCTTCCAGAAAAACACTATGTGTCTATTCTTAGCAAAACATCTCCCCATGTGTCTGCTTCAGCAAAACATCCTCTCATAAGAGTTTCCAGAAAGATGTCACATGACACAACTGATTCTCCAATGAAACCAGAATTCCCACTTCAGGAATCAGTCTTAGAATTAGTCTCATGTTAGAGTCACTGTCTTTCAGTAATTCACTAAAATGACCAGCATAAAGGAAGGGAGGCAAAGAAGCCCATCTATGTTCTCTAGGTCTTTGGGGAAAAAAGGAGTTACTCCTCTGGTCTCACACAGGTTAATCTATAAGAAAGATGCTATTGCTGGCATATACCAAGGAATGGGTAATGTTCAGAAGGACTATCCTACAAATGTTACCAATGCAGAACTGAAGGAGTCCATTGTCATTCAGCATGCTAGTGGCATTACTGTCAATGAGCAAGGGAAAGATTCTTGTCAATAGAATTAACATGCATATAGAACATATTAAGCATAAATGGCTTCCTGAAATGGGTGAAGAAAAATGAATCAGAAAATAAAGAAAGCGAAAGAAAACATCCCAAGGGTTCAAGCTCAGGGTAAGCCTTTTCCATACACAGACACACACCTTTTAGGAACTAAAAGAGCAGAGCCAGAGCTACTACAAGCCACATTTTTCTATGAATTTGTGGCTCAGTTGGTACTCCCCCCCCCAAAAAAAAAGACCTAGACTGTGAACATGTTTTTTTTCAGTTGAAATATGATATTTTCTTCTAATAAACAGAGTTTTTAAGTACATTTTCATTGGCTGATTTTATTTTATCTGAATTATTCACCTTTAGCTTTTTTTTTTTTTTTTTTTTTTGCCACAAGATATGCCCTGGTGTACAACAAATGGACTCTATTAATTAAAAAGTGGCCAAGCATTTATAAAATAATACTTGCAGTGGTTTCAGACAGTCCTCTGAAATCACCATGGAGGAGCAAAGATGTTGAGTAATCAATTGAAGGTCAGATATAGTGGTGCACATTTAATCCCACACACTTGAAAGACTAAGAAGTATCTTGAGTTCTAGGCCAGCCTGAGATAATTATCAAGTCCCTGTCTTACAATGAAAGACAGTGATTATCGTTTTATATTTAATCTGTGGAGATACTCATTAGTTATAATTTTATTATAAATGGCTAGAGTATATTTAATTTTAGAATTTCATACATAATGTTGCATTTACATCATTTTGAACATTCTCTCCTTCCCTTCTAACTTTCCCATGAACCCACACCAACACATGCTCACACACACACACAAACACACAAACACACACACACACACACACACACACACACAATGTCCATCATGTGATAAGTAGATTAACAAAATATGCTGTTTTCATGTGATAGAATAAGAATATTACTGAGCCAAAAAGTGGAGAGAAATGGCCAGATTTCAAGAATCCAAAGTAAACTTCTGAGAATGAAGTACTAGCTGTGAATTGCTTTGAATGCAATTCAAAATGGAACAGTACTGTAAATTAGTCTTTAGATTAATAAAACATCTCTAAATATGAAAGGGGAGGTTATTAATAGAAATAAAGATACTAGTATTTTAAAAATCTAGTGAGTTTTTAAGCTATGACCTCAAAGATTTTTTAATTATTTTATTTATTTGCATTCCATCCTGGTCCCCCCTCCATAGTTCTTCATCCCATTCCCTCTCCTTTTTGCCTCCGAGTGGGTGCTCCCCAGGCATCGCCCCCCCCAGGACATTACATCTCTAGATGATTAGGCACATTTTCTTCTATTGAGGCCAAACCAGGCAGTCTTCTATTACACACACACACACACACACACACACACACACACACACACATATATATATATAAAATTTTTGAGTTGGAAAATGCTAACCTAAAGTTATATAGCTTTCATTTTTTTCCAAAAATGCTACAGAATTGATATGTATTATTGAGAATGTTAAATACATTCTGAGTAGATTTTTTTTTGTTTGATATCTTCCCCCAACAAACACTAATTCTAATTTTTTACAGAAAATGTCATTGTCTTGTTAACAGCAGCTTTTCACTAAATTATGTCAGGTAAATATGGAAAGCAAAATTTCTGACAAAATCTTCATTTCTTTGGTTCATTTCAGATATACTACAATTTTTACTTTATTTTTTTAATAATATTTTTTTCTATCTAAATTTCTGGAACAATGTACCATGTATAAGATTGAAATTTTATGCTTAAAATAAAAAAATACATAAATATATATTTTGAATCTTTGTTAAAATGTGTGTATGACATGTGCATTCTGCAAGGTAAATTTGGGTTTGGAGAACTAAATTAATTAGAACTGTTCTCTCATAATCACCTTGAAGTCATGGTGGCAGTAATATTACAATATTGATAAATTGAAGGAATGACAAAATCATTGTCCGGGGATACATATTAAAAGACAAATTCATGCTATTAATCTGCTTTAGAAAACTGGGCATAAATGACAGGTAAGATTTTTATATGGATAAATTTTCCCTAGGCTTAAATGGGATATTCTATATTAATTTTTGGACAAATTTTATCGGAAGTGTTTGGATTTAAATAATAAAATGCAGAAAGTGGACCAGTTTTTAAAAATTCTGTTAATTTTAGATGGCAATTTGATTTAACTAGGGAATGGTTAATGATATAAAAGAGTATTCCTATTGGTTCAATATATGATCAAGTTTCTGTAGTTTGGGTGAGGTAGTTCTACTTTCAACTTTACTGGGTACCTTCTAATCAGCCGTGACCCATAGAGAACAAAAGCAGAGACAACAATGTGGTTACTGATTTTTCTCTGGAAACCAAGTTATTCTCTCCCATTATTGGATATTAGAAATTGAAGTTGCTCACTTTGGCTCTAGGAGTTCACTAAGGTCCCCACAAGACCTTAGGCCTTCAGCCTGGAGTGAGGGTTGTAGCAATGGCTTCCCTAGTGCCCTAGCCCGTGACTTTCGTTTGAGCTGTCAGTGCGCAGAGATCTCAAGCTTACAGAAAGTTTGCTGTGAGGCTTCTCATGAGGCAATTTTCCAAATAAACGCCCATGTATCTATCATGTATCATTTGTCTATATCTTTCTTTAATCTACCCATCTATTATTTATCATCTATTCTCAGTCTGTAATCTATCATATCTACATTTATATAACATCCTTTTTCTTGGTTGCTTTATTCTTCCTTTCCTTCCCTCTTTCTTCTTTTTTCTTTCTACTTACATATCTATCCAGTTGATCTGTCTCTCTGCAATGCCCTGAGCTAACACACTACTAAAAGTTTGTTGTATATTTTAATCTCTTTAAAGAGTTCAAAAAGTTCTGAGCTTTTAGTAAAGAATGACCTTGTTATAGCCCATAGAATAGGCAATGTATTGTTAATTACACACAAAAATTATTTTAATATAAACATTTGGGATTTGAGAAACATTTGGGTTAAAAATATTTTCTTTCTTTTTGTTTGTTTTTCAACTTAGTTTTTGCCTTGTTGTGTTTGGTTGTTTGTTTGCTTTTGAGATGGGGCCCTTCTGTGTAACCCTGGCTGACTTTAAACTCACTCAGTAGATCAGGCTGACCTCAAACTCAGGGATGCACTTGCCTCTGTCTCCCAAGGACTGGAATTAAAGTCATAAACCACTACATCCAGTTTGAATGTTTCTTATCACAACATACAGGGAGAGCCTTGTAAAACAGCAGTAACATTATTAGTGTGGTATTTGTTGTTATTTTACATCCTCTTGATTTTCTGTTATGAAAATCCAAATGAAGGAGAAAGAATAGAAAATTTAAGTGTTATGGTAATTACCACAAAATAGATCACAAGTTGATTACAATATTCTACAAGTAATTATCTACTTCTAAAATGATAGGTAGATATTTTAAAGTATATTTCAAAGTTCAAAACAGAAAGAACTAATTATTTTATATAACAAAGATCCTCTAATAGCCTTGAGGTAAGGGTCTACAGAGTGGGGTCTGATGTCTTCTGTTTGTTGTCACACAGCACCAGGCTAGTTTGTGCAATGAACATGTGTTGAACGATTTGTAAGTATCTATTGTACTTTTGTAGCTATTCTGAGTCAAGTCATGGCATTAAGTAGATAAGTCACTTGGCTTCGTGGTTAAAATTGTCTTGTAAAAGACAGTTAGTAGATTGATGTATTTTACCTTCTTCCTTCCAATAATTTGCTTTTAAACTTTTACTTTCAATTAACAATATGATGTGTTAAATAAGAGTGCAGAAATCACTTTTCTAAATATCATTTTTATTCTGTGACTTTGTCATCAGTGAATATATTTCTTTAAGTGGCCATTATAGGAAAAATATGCAAATGAGATAGAGGGGTTGTCTTAGTTAGGGCTTTACTGCTGTGAAGAGAAATCATGACCAAGGCAACTCTTTTAAGGACAACATTTAATTGGAGCTGGCTTACAGATTCAGAGGTTCAGTCCATTATCATCAAAGTGCAATCATGTCCAGGCAGGCATGGTGCAGGAGGAGATGGGAGTTCTTCATCTTCATCTGAAGGCCCCTTGGAGAAGACTGGCTCCGACGTGGTTTGGAGGAAGGTCTTAAAGCCCATGCCCACAGTTACAAACTTCCTCCAACAAGGTCACATCTTCAAATAGTGCCATTCCCTGGGCCAAGCATATTCAAACTACCACAGTGGGTATAACTGTACCCTGTCTGGCAGGAATGAGCCCCACAAATCTATGATTAACTGCTTTAAAAATTCTTGACATCCCAGAATAATTAAGAGATAGGTTCCTTGACCGTCTTTGGTGCTCCTGGCTACAATCGTGGGTACCAGTCCAAAGGAATCACTAACTTGTGTCAGCTTCTACAGTTTAAAGAAAGCAATTTTTAAGTAAAAAAATTAGAATTCAATCAAAGCTATTCATGACAATTTAGGAGATGTAATTAAATTTGACTACTTAGCTAGCACGCAAACAAAAATAATTTGACAGATAGGAATAGACAATGGAATTATTAAATATCAGCCTGTCATTCAGAAAGTCAGGATGAAAATAATGGTTGGTGAAATTTAGAGTTAGAGTAAATAAAACTGAGTTTTTCTAACTTGACTTTTCTCTGTTCATACCTGTAAAAACCTTAAAGGACTGTGGTATCATTTAAGAACCATAGTCAAACTTACAAGGAGAATGACTTCAGAAATGAGTAGGGAGAAGCCAAAAGCAACTTGGAGTCAATAAGGAGTTTTGTTAAAAAAAAAAAAAAAAAAAATCGAGTTTAGCAGCATGTCTGGGATGCCAACAAAAGAGTCAAAACTTCACATGGAATATACTCCAGTTTCTAGGCCAACTTTGTTCTTTGCTGATGGGGCTCTGGTGAACGTGGCGAACATTGTAAAACCCAGCAGAGTTTCTGCAAGGCATACAGCAACACAGCAGCTGTGGGAAAGCAAAGCCAGGCAGCATCGTCCACATGTTGCTGGTTTGCAGTCGTAGGTTTCTGTGGGCTTGTACCAAGGTTCCAGAAACCTGCTGAGGCCAGGCAATGCAGAGAAATGTTGAATTCCTTGCATGAAGCTATAAAGTGGATGGTGTGTGAAACTTTGAAAGTGAAACCCAAGTTGTAGTAGAGACTCCAGATTTTGGAGGCGCTGGAAGCAGGGGCGTTTCCTGAGGAAAGCTGCCAACATTTTGTAGAGTCTGCTAAAGAGGCCGTGTGTGATGTACGTAGAATTGTAATGACTGGGCTACTCAAGGTTGCTGGAAGCCAGGCATGGCCTCTGCAATCCTCTGATGCTATACCCAAGCGTTGCAGGGTTGGGTGCTTACCCCAGTGGGTTTGGTGTGTTTTCTTTCATTTTTTTCTTCTTGTCCTTTCGTTTGGAATTAGAATGCTTCCTGTGAACCACAGTATATTACAAATGTGTAACTCACATTTTTTTTTTGCTTATTTGTTTGCTTTTGTTTTGTAACAAATACTTTTAACTGTTGAGCCACGTCACTGGCCCCTGAATATTATGGTATTTTTTTTCTAAATTATCATCACCAACTATTAAATATTAACTATATTTTAACATGTGATCAGTTATGTTTTGCATCTGGGATAACAATACATATGAATATATAAAACCTTAAAAAGTTGAGCAACTTGTTGCCCAACTTGAAATGTTTTGTCATTTTGTATTTTTTAACTATTTAATTAGCCACATATCTTCTCTGATATTTAGTCTATAATTAATTATATTACTATCAAATGTTTGTATTTGTTCATATTTTGTTATTTGTATAATTATATTTTCTACTATTTTCTTATAATCTTTCTACATTTAATCTTCAACTGTTAGATATTTTTATATATTAAGATCTATCAAAATCTAACTGGTGATCCCCTTTTAAGTGACTAATTTCTACCACTTGTAGAAATTAGTCACTTAAAAAATTATAATAATAATTACTTCATGAGTTTATTACTATGCTTCTTATTCTGTTTATTCATTTTCATCTTTCCATAAATGAGGGAAATTTTTCTGGACAGTATCATTTTCCTATTATCTTTATTAGTTCTTTTTGGCAGCTAATACATACATCTTTCTTGTTATCTTTCTTCTAGCTTCTCATCCAATTTCTTAATTCCTTTTTCATCTGAGTTGAATGTGTAATTATCTATTTAAATGTGCATTATCTAAGTAAAATTATAATTACTGTTTTTATACACAAAATACTTTCTGACAATTATTTTAGGGATTTACTCATGTTTTATTTTAATTTATGTGTTTAGTCTTTTTTATTTGCTATTATAGATCAATGATATTTAATCTTTTCTCTCTTGCATATAATTCAGTCATTTCACATTTGATGCCGCTTCCCAAAGTGTTTGCTGGCCTCTCACATGGAGCATACTTCCTTGACTTGTTTTATGGCTCTGAAGTCACATCCCTCAGATCTTTTGTGAGAGTTCCTTGATACCAAGTTTGAAATTGTTTCCTGCAGAGAACTCAAGCGTGCTTCTCCTTGTTCTAGAAGCATCACAGTTCTGAGGTCCCTGGACCTGAGTTTGCATGGAGCAGTGGAGCAGCCTCTCTGGCAACAAGGTTAAGTTTGGAAGGTTCTGTGCTGTCCCCTGTAGCAGGGCATCACGACCTCCAGAATACCATTGGGCCCAGCTCTATGCCGTAAATGCTGGGAAGCATCTTTAGACAGCAAACGCTACCAGACATCTTTGTGCAACAGAATTCCTTTGTCTTGTATCAACTGAAATTAAACTCAAGTTCCCCGGAGCTTCCTACAGAAGCCATTGCCATGGCTTAGGCATGGTTTACCTCCCAAAATCCTATTCCTGCTTCATTTAGACCTCTGCTCACCTTAGCCTTCTTGTTTTCTTTTGTTGATTCATCTGTATATTACTTTTCAAATTTTGATGTAATTCTTAGCTATCTTTTTAGTATAGCTCTTCAGGGTACTCAGCCTGCCATAGTACTAAAAAAATGGAGGATACTAGAGACAGTAGACCTTCCTTAGATCTGTGTCCCCCTATCATTGTCCTTCCCTGGGGACTTAGGCAATATCATTCTACTGACATGTTTCTTCCTTCTCTACACTGTGGTCACATTGAACTTTTGGTTCTCCTTGAAATTGGCATAAAATCCAAATTCCTTGGTATAAGCAAAAGAAGTAGTTATTAAGAAGGAATTAAAACTGAAGACATAAATCTAGGGAACAAACCAAACCAAGAATGGACTGACCCATAGTGTATCTTGTTGGATATAAGGCTTAGTGCCATTTCGTTATTAAGGGAAGAATAGCACATCTTCTAAATTTACCACTTAATATTTCAAAGCGCATGAAATCATTTGCTAAATCACAAAAATCTCTCTGACAGCAAATTCCAAGTACTTAAGAATGCGTAAGACTCCTTGTCCGTGAATAGAATGAGCAGAAAGATGGACATAAGCCCCATTATAGAAGACTTTCCAAATAATAATTTTATTGCAGATGGATAATGATATGTTGCCTCTCTTTGCTATAGTTTAGCATAATTGTTATTGACATTTTGTTCCATTCTTTATTACCTACAAAGTGACAATGAGCAGAAAACTAAGCCTCCTTTTTGTAATGTGCATGCTATTTTATCAGTGTCTAACATACTGCAATTTTAGCAGCATGGAGTCATTTCCTCAGTTCCATTAACTTAAGGCTAATTTCAAAACCGATGATCTTTATTAATAAGGTGTACAATGAGATAAGACAAATGATATATTATATTGCTCCTTGTACTGCTACTTACATGTTTAGCACATATACACAGACTCACCTTTATCAGTGACACAACTGAAAAAAAAAATGCCTGGCACGTTAAGTTCTTGAACAGAAGGGAGGATTTTGTTGATAACTTATCAATGTATCTAACACACTGGAAATGTTTTATTTAGTAAAAAATCTTTAGGTAGGCTAAAGCAACTTTTGTGCCAAATATTATCATAATTTCTTTTCACAAACTTGAGAATCTGCAAAAACAGAGAGTTCCTTTCCTTGAAAAAAAAAGGCAAATTAAGAATGAGAGTTTCATTAACTTGTATTAATTTATTCCATACCAAGAGATGAGTGAATCAAAGGTATGACCAGACCTCAGTTTATATAGCATCGTATCAAATTAAACAAAATCAGTGTTTAAGGAAGTGAGAGAAGACACAGTGAAGCAGTAAAGGGTTCTGGCTGCTAGACCAAGAAAATTTGAAATGCAAAAGCAGCTGCACATGGCAGGCAATGATGAAAGACTACCTTGGTACTAAATTTTTCTGGAGGCTTCTCTAGCTAGGTCACAGCCACCTGTTTAAGTCTGCTCTTCCTTGTAAAGAGGGAAGTAGAGAACACCTTGAAAAATTATGTCCCATTTTTAGGTAAATGGGGACGTGGAGAGAACACTTCTTGTATATGTTTATTTTCAAAATGTTCTACTCAGAGTATTATACTTACTCCACTAAGGTGGCCTATTCTACCTTAGAAGTCCCTTTCTTGATTCATACCTAAAGTCAGAACTAAGCGGTCTCTTAGCTCTTTTCTGCACTGGAATCCAGTTTATTTGCAGTACCACTATATAAATTTCTAACAATACTCAAAGAATCTCTAGTGTTGTTTCTAACGGGTGGTATGAAGAAGTCGATTTTTTGACAACCACAGGACAGATGGAAACCACTGTTTCATGAATTATCAAAGTGTTTGTGTCTCAGCTGTCTCTTCCTACATAAAGATGATGCTTCTCCTACCTGAAGGCATTAAGTTTATGCTCACATCAAAATCCTAGAATCTCCAAGTCTATACTGTCTTGTTTCACTTTGGTTGTCTGCATCCAACTCTGGGATGGGATATACTTATGCTTCTGCAAAAGTAGTACACTGGTCTTTTCAGTTTTTAGACCAAATGTGTTCTTGTAGGCTTTCAGACACCCTCACTGAACAATCATCACTGTAATGAGGCTTACTCAAATCAGAGCTTCTACTGTCCCACACAGTTTGCAGTATTTTATGGAGCACTCAAGGCATATGTCATGTAATTTGAAGGCCAAAAGAACAACTAAGGATGTATAGATGAGTTAGGGAGGGGAAAGCATTTCTACATTAGAAAAAGGAAACACTAAATCTGTTCTTTCTAAACTCTGTTAGTACAGTATTGTTGTTAATTACCTATTTCAGGCACACTAAGTCCAGTTCATATTTTGTCTGCATCAAACCAGATTGTCTCGTGAGATTATGAATCATGGGTAGCCCTTGATAGGCCAGGGTTTGGTATTCTTAGAGTTAGGCTCCTTCATCTGTATACTTTGTTCATTTAATTCAACACTAATTTCAGCCTACTTCTTATTTCATTACTGTATATAATAAATACTAGTTACATCTTTTGCATCTCAGACTATATCTTGATTATAGGGTATATATCTGTTGCATGTTCTCATCAGAGAAAGGTTACATGGGGCCCTAAAGGTGAAGTGGGGGTCCTTACTTTGTGAAGCACTAACAGCCCACAAGGAGACACTGTCCTTCACTAATCTTTGCTATTTTATCATCTTCCTTCATTATGGAACAAAAGCCTTGACATCTCAAAAAGATAAAAGTCATAATGCAACCAAAAAGATAAAAGGAATTTTGAAAAAATAGAATTTTTACAAGATATTTGAGTAATAAAACCAAGCTTAAATTGTCTATAGTAGAAGTATTTTAAGATAAGTACAAAATAGTATCCATCATGTTTCTTGTTAAATTTTTCAAAATAAATAAACATAGTCATAATGGTTTGTACACCTAGCCTACCTTTCAGGCTACTGAACTACTACTGTCTTAAGAATACACTTATTAATAAAGCCTTCAAGCTCCGATCTTGCACCGTGACAAAAGAACTTTCTTACCAGACTATAGAGATATTTACATACAGTGGTTTCTATAGTTTGCACCTTAAAATTGTCCATTTGTTAATGTCTTTGACCCTCTTTGGTACTACTTTTTGGTACTCATTTCTACTACTTAGAGATAGTAGCGAGCTTTAGAGGCAAAGTCTAGTTGGAAGCTTTCTGGTCATTGGTAACATGCCTTGAATATTGGAATCCCAGTGTCTTTCCTTTTCTCTCTTTTGTTTCTGGCCCTGGAGTGTCCTGGATTCCTCCACCATGCCCTGATGGCTTGTCTACCCACAGGCATAAACCAATAGCATCTATTAAAATGAACTGATGCCTCCAAAACCTTGAGCTCAATATCAGGTATTTTATTATTGTTATAAAAAGCTGACTAACACAAGGGCTAAAAAAAATTATTCTCCCTTTTCTTTCCAAGGTCCCAGTGTTCACTGTTTGTAGCATCATAAGCCTTACGTGAACTCGGAAATATTGGAAGCTTTAAGTTACATAATCATGATGTGCCACATTACTTTGACAAATTCAGCCTTCTTTGTCACCCAACATATCTATTTTTTCTCTATTCATTTTCAGTGTATAACAGAAGCTGTATTTTATTTTTCCTCTGATACATAGGGAATAGGGTTGCATCCAGTGGTGAACTCTCTATATAGGTTGATCATTCCTGTCTTTCTGTTAGGAAACAGAGATGTTTTCTCCAGCAAACACATAGACTAGATCCTCTAAATTTACCAGCATAACAAATGTAAGAATTTCAGGGTGCAATGAAACTTGTTATTAAATTATTAACCACAAGAGTGCTGGTGGTAGGAAGGTGTTATGATTAATATTTTAAACTCTGCAGAGGTGAGCTACAGCACTTTAATTGAGATCAGTGTTATGTGGTGGTGGCAGGAAAAAGCACCCCTGTCAAATGACTGTCTGTTTCCCAGCTTCTTTATGATCAACAATGTAGCAATCACAGAACGACATCTTATGATCCCCTACCTGATAAATGGCTCCAATACACACGAATCTCACATTAAATGAAAACGACTATTAAACTCCATTCAGCTGACATTGACTGGACCTCTGCGGTCACACTCACTGAGCAGTTCAAACTCTCTGATAATTTGTTCCATTCATGATTCTTTGCTGCATTTCACACTGTGAGCTTAAAAGCCATAAACTCATTGTACTTTCTCATTGCTCATTTCTAAGCAAAACAAAGCACATTTCCTCTAAAGAGAAGTCATGAGGCACTTACCTAGACCCAGACTACTAACCCTTGTTACCCCATCCATACACACAGACATTCCATCTGAAGCAGATAACTTTCAGTAGTATTCTCTACATTTTCATTTCCTCCTGTTAGTCTTTTAAGCTCTATGATCCCATTAAGTCAAAGTGATGGCCTTGGAAGCAAGGTCTTTTGAATGATGAACAAAACAGATTAACTAGGAGCAGATTGACTTCTCCTAGATTGCAAATCCTCATGAATATAAGAAATGGAGCACAAGTCCCATATCGCAAGAAGACAGACAACATTGAGGTCATACTCCAAAATGAATAAGCTAGGATCTAGAAACACTATCACATATGGAAAAATTTGTAAAAACAGTGGCTTTTTTTCTTAAGAAAATTGTTCCTGTCCTACTTTCTCCCTGTACATGTACTCCCAATTGCAACATTTGCATATCTGTCTCAGGCTGCTCTATCAATGTTGGACCCGAACTGCCAATAGCCTTGGGGGCTAAGTTGTTAGACCCTGCACTGCCCCAAGTTGCTACAGTCTGCGGGTCGGGGTTCAGCAAGAGAGAGAGTGAGGACGATCACAAAGAATGGAGACCAGACAGAGTGTGATTCAATCCCATTTATTCTTCAGTCTCTCTTCTTAGTCCAAGTCCCAAGTCTTGAGTTCCTACTCCCTAGTTCCTAGTCCCTAGTGCCTCCAAGTTCCAAGCTTCTTTTCAAGTTCCCTTCCAAGTGCTCTTTCCAAGTGTCTAATACTTAATAATCATTTCTTCTGTCTGCCTCTCACCTTTATATGTCTCACGTCTAAGCCACACCTTTAGGTCACGCCTTTAAGCCATGCCCTTAGGTCTTGTCTCTAAATCTAATTTCTAAATCACACCCTTAAGTCACACACCTCTGAGTCTCACACACCCAAGGAAAGATCCTGGGTATCTAAAACAAGATGTTATCAGAGTGTGCTCAACTGTTGTAGGCTATTGTAATGAAGTCTCTTATCCGGGTATATGGCTCAAGATGGCTGCAAAGATGATAGCCACCTTTTGTCAGCTCCCCATACATATCCTTTCAATTTTTCCCAGAAGATTATTCCCCTGCCTTCTGAGATGCTAGTCTCTGTTTGGACAGAATGTCTTGTGTGAGTTTGTGTGTGTGTGTGTGTGTGTGTGTGTGTGTGTGTGTGTGTGTGTGTGTATAAACATTCTTTCATTCAGGAATGCATGTGTACATGTGTTTCAGTAGAAGGATCTATAATTTTTTTAATGATCATAGTGAATACTTTCCACTCCCCAATTTCCTCCAACATTTCCTTTTTCGCCTTCTCTCACTGTGCAGCATCCTCCCAGGATCAATTGCCAGCCATCAGCTGCTATGTAAGTAGCAAATGCAAACTAATTTTAACATTAGTTTAACCAAAGCACTATTCAAATTTTAAAACCTCAGAAAACAAGTTGCATACTAGAGGCCAGAAAGAAAGAGGAAAGGTGTGGAGAGAGATCACAGGACTGCCTGCCTTTGTGCTTGATCTAATCTTTGATTCCCTCAGTGATGGCTGAGAGTAAAGTCTATAGTCCCAAATATTTATTATTCCTAAAGCACATGTCAGAGAGACAATATTTATCTGGGTCAGTGAGCTTAGTTGGTGTGGTACTAATAAGGCCAAAATCATGGCTCCTTCCCCATAGAAATCAGAAAAAAATCGACTCAGAAAGAAAAGCAAACCTCTTCTACATTCAAAGTTGTGCTCCTAAACCTGGCCAGACATCCTGCAGATGCATGCTGTGGTTGACAAGTGAGGTTGGATGTGTACCTGGGAATCAATCCAATGCAAATGTTCTAGAGTTGTCTCCACACTGAGGTCCTTCTGGAAGCAAATGAGGATTTCAGCTGACCAGGATCCTGGGATTCGTGTGCTAGATAAACCTGGATATAAGTGTCTGACATTGACATGCCATATAGAAAATCTGCAGGATAATGGTATCTATGCTAAAGTATATCTTGCTTGTTTTCAAGAATCTTTTTTGTATCTTCCACTACTTCTTAGATTCATCTGCTATGTGTATCTAGCTTGTATCCACACATATCTAGCTGTGACCTCTTAGGAAGACATGATATAAAAATGTCACTTTAAATTCAACGTGAATTATTAATGTCTATCTTTGTTATTTTTCCATAGCCACATATAAGGGGCTTATATTCAGTAAAGTCAGCTTCCTCATGTGTCAAATGGGGGATGATAGAGGTAGAGTGAAGATCCAGTGAAACCAGGCACATAACATAATTAGCTCGGTGCCTAGGAAATAGAAAATGTCCCAATGATTACTTTGTTTTTAGTTACTATGTCATGGGCAAGGATAGGAAACATGATTGGCTCAAAGTTAGGGTTGTAACACTTAATCAATGAAAATTAGCCCCCATTCTCTTCCCTAGATGGCTAGGTTCTGGTGCTTTTCTATGGCTGTCACACTTGCTTTTGTGTCCCATGTTCTGTCATTACTCCCAGCTCAGGACTTTCCTCCTCTGTGACTTCACTGAGCATCAGTGAGTTGATGACTAAATGTGTTGTATTTTCTGTCATTTGCTTTGGCATTGGCCTTGTGCTTCAAGCACATCTTGGGGTAGTCCTGTTGTTCTGTAACCTTCAGGGCTTGTTCACTGAGAATTTTATTTGTCCATCCCCACACACATATCTAAATGGCAGTGTTTGAGAGGGCTTGATGTGAAGCATTCATTTGAAAAGTATAGGAATTAATTACCAGAAAGTGGAAAGCACACATTTCTCTGCAGTATTTTTTTTCTTTTCTCATGATCTATATTTAAGATTTAGTAAGAGAATGGCTGTTGACTCGTTCCAGTGCCTGAGGGATTAAAATCTTCCTGGGTTCCAGACTCTCACAGCTTGGCTAATTTAATCTTTAAATGTGTTGACTTAGTTCTTTGTAGATCTACTGACACCATTAGAATAATAAAACAAAAAGAATGCCTGTTTCTGCTCATTATTATTCTTACATGGAATGAATTTCAAATAATAAACAACACAATGAGTTACTCTTTCCAGCCAATGCACTTCACAATGAGTTTGCTGTAATCTTCCCCCTCTTGTTTTTATGAATCTATAACTCCAGATCCTTCAGATATTATTTTTGAAGTTCTCAAACAGTATTTGAAGAATATTTACTCTGAGCAAATGAAATCCATGTCTGTACCCTGGGCATCGCTCTTCATTTACGTATTAATAAACTTTGTTATTCCATTCCTTGTACCTGAATTGTCTTTGAAGTTGACAGCATCATGACCATATTCAAGTTGTTCATTTCTAGTGACTTTTAAATGAAATAGGCTTAATGAAAGCAAATTTGTAAACATAGAAAAAATTGTAATCTTTAGTTGTATTCTAACCTGTGATTCTTCTCCAGATTGAGTGTCTGAGTAGAGATTCTCATGCTATCTATATTTCATTGATATAATTAGTATAAACTACCCAAACAGCCAGTGGTTCAGAAACACCCTGTAGGATTTCTCCCGTGTCAGTCTGCTCTGAGACTTGCACAGTTTCCAGTTTTACCTCTCTTATGTGCCCTTTCTTTCCTTTTTCATGTGTCCTCATGAGATTTTATGACTTCTATTTAGAGTCAACTACTGATCTAACTTTGACCCCACCAGTAAATGTTCCATATACTCTCTGTATCTATTCATCCTTGTGATATATAATTAGATACAGAGAATGTGTAAAAAACTACCAGTAAGACTTAAGAGACATGTTGGGTGTAAAGATTTCAGTAAGGATGGCCCAGCCAAAGGAATCAATTGATGGTAAGCTAGGCACTTATCCCAGTACTCAGAAGGCTGAGGCAGTGGGATTCTGAGTTCTAGGCCAGGCTAGGCTACAGAGTTAAATCTTGTCTAAAACTAAATAAGAAAATGATTAAATTAATTGAACAACTAAATAAATAAGTTTCTTCCTTTGGAATTTCAATTCTTGCATGGGTAGATGACTTTTTTGAAACTGTATTTTCCTGAAATCAATACTGAATATACTAACCAGCCAAAGCCACAAGATTTTCTCCTAACCTCTAATTTCAGGGCGTTTCTCCTAGTAAAAGTATTACTCTCAGCATTTGTTTCTCAAATTCTCACAGATAATTCCTAAGAAGATTGACACAGTAAAACAATGACTAATACTGATGTGAACTCCAAGTCTAACTGTTGATCTAGGACTTGAGATGAAATATACAATATGTTTTTACTATCCTATAAATAGTGTGAAAAAATGCTAGGTCAAACTTGTTCATTTTTTAAAACCATTACATAATGAATGTTGTAAATGATTAAACACAGAATATAGCAAGATGAAAAAAAAACAATATCCTTAACTATAACCTAATAAAGACAAAAGAATAAACAAATAAGAGGCAACTAATTTAGAAATAGCTAGCTTATTTTAAGAATTAGTTTCCTTACAGAGAATTGCTTCTAGCTACTACTGGACAGCTGACTGTATATTTCTGCTGAGTCAGCATCTTGTGTCTGGGTATTGTCTCACTGCATGTCCTATCCATTTTGAACTTCCTCGGGTTCCTTTTGTTTGTTTATTTCATTGTCTTGTAAGGTCTACCCTCAATCAATCTGTTTTATCTGCCTTCCAAAGTAGTATTACATATTTATTTTTGATACTAACCACCAGATCACTGAAAAATAGATTATCTGGTTATCTGGTTGAATTTCCAGTTTGAACATATTAACATTCTTAAGCAAAATGTGAGCAAAGAATGCTTTTCAGTGATATACTCCCTGAGTCAAGAGCTTAAATTCTAAAACTAAACATATTAATGAGAATTTTTAATGGATTTTATCATTAATTCAGACTACCTTTAGGTGGTTTTCAAAAAGTCATAGGGTACAGACAACCAAGTAAGATATAAGAGCACTTAAGCGAGTATATGTTACCCTGGTTACTCTACATAGGTAGAGTCATAATTAGTCAAACTGAACTTATAAATATTCATGTGACATTACATGCATTTTCTCACTGAGGCTATCATGACATAGCAAGTCATTCTTTCTTCCCTTTCTTTATATTGAGTGAACTTATTAATAGTGGATTACAAATACCAGAAGTGAAATATTTAACAGAGCTGACATTTAGGTGTTCTAATTGGGTTTTCAAATTACTGTATTGAAATGTGTATAAGTTACTGTTTCACTTTGTCTTACTCTTGATGGGTTGGATTCCAAGCCAATAGTACATCAAAAGAGGGAGAGTAAGAAGTATATAAATGTTGAAATGAGACACAGCAGAAATATCACAGAAGGTCATAATTTTTCAAAATCATGAGTAGACTTTTAGTACTTTTAGAGTGTGCTGTCTCTCTACAGGTTGGAATTATTCTTTGCTTGTAAACCAACTATGTCAATTTGCAACTCTGTGTTTTCTTCTTTTATCCCTTTCCTTATAGTCATTTCTGTAGTTTTCATTTTTCCTTTAGCTTCCAGAAGAAATTGATCCTGCTAAAAATGACAACTTTGAAGGATTTTTAAAATCCAGTGCTCATTGTGTTTACCAGAATCCAATGAGTTTTCAATCAATTCCCTAGTTTTAGCACCTATTTATAAAACAATAGAATGTCTCTTTACTTAACCTTAATCCTACTGCAAAGAGTTAGCTATGGAATAGGATCCCTATACTCCCCACTTATGTATAGTTGCAAGTGAAGATTGATTCTAATGTTAACATGCAACCTAACCCTTCCTTAAATTAGTGACAATCTTGAGCAAATTTAGCTGAATAGATTGAATTAGTATTCAACTGTGAATATGAATTTGTGGATATGGGGAGGGTGAGGAGGAGGATGGCATATTTGTCTCACAGTTTCAGATTATAATTCATCATTTTTTCATATTCAAAATTACCTTGTGAATGATTGTAAATGATTCTATAGTAAGGGATATTATGGGTTAATCTTTCAAGCACCAGCTATCCTAGTGAGTATGGTAGTAACAAACTATCCTTACCCACTTAAAAGTGTATTGTGAACTGGGACATTCTATACATAATAATACCTTATAAACCAACACATAAAAAGGATCAACATAAATCGAAATCTATCACAAATTCTACCCTTTTCAACAGGTCTTTTATAATCTATTTTATTATTATTATTATTATTATTATTATTATTATTATTATTATTGAGTTTCATACATCCATACAATCCCCATTTTTCCCCTTTGATTTCTCACTTTTTACTAAATTTACCTCCTCATGCTCTAATTTCTTATGTTTCTTTATCTTCTTCAACCCACTGAGACTTCTTGTTGCTGTTCATATGTGCATGAGTGTAGGGCTGTCTGCCGAAGGACTGGTAGCTTCTCAGAAGCTGCATCCAGGAAGAAAATTGACTTTTATTCTCACAAAAGACATAAATTGACCATAAGCTCCTTAGATAGGGGTGGAATTTTATGAACCTCTTCCTCATACATGCTGGTATTTGGGGGGCTTCATCTTGTGAAGGTCTTGTACAGTAATCCCAGCCACTGGTTTAGCAAATATTGTTTCATTGTAAATGTCTATTAATTCTGGCTCTTATAATCTTTCTATACCCTTTGCTGAGATAATTCCTGAACATTACTGAGAAGTGATGTGATATAGGTGACTCATTTATTGCTGAAAACTTCACAATCTTTTTTTTTTTTTGCAGTCTTTCCTTGAACAGTTATGGATATCTGCATTTATTGCTATTTATTGCAAAAGGATGCTTCTCTGATAATGGTTAAGAGATGAACTAATCTATGGGTAGAAAGATAAAAAGTTAGAGAGCAGTTTCTTATTAGGCCCATTGAACATTTGGTTATTATTTCCATTAGACAGATTGCCCCTAGAGTCATTAGCTTAACAAGCACAAGCTTTTGGCCTAGTTAATATGACCAGGTGTGATTTCCATAATGTGAAATGATCTGTAAATCCAGTGTTGGGGGAGTAGTTTGTTACTCACTTAGTATTTGTATCACTATTGCTGTCCTATCATTATTGTAACTCCAGAGTTCACAACTAGATAAAACGAATGATGACACATTTCCAACAATGTTGTACAAGGAAATTTTGAGTACTATGAAAGTTATGTAAGTAGGAATAAAGCTTCTATGTAACAGCTTCATTTCTCCATGTCCTATGACTCAAAATGTATGGTATATTCAGCAATAGAGTCTTACCATGAAGTTCTGGAGGGAAACTAAAACCATTGGTAATAGCCTGTAATGTTGTGAAGGGGGTCTATAGGACCTAAGAAGTAACCTATACCTGTCTTTGAACTTCTTATTTTATAGTCTATTTTGTCAGAGAGAGGCCCTGCCACCCTGTTATTGGTTAAACATATTTTAAACTTCTACGACACCTACATCTCTATCTCTATCTCTATCTCTATCTCTATCTCTATCTCTATCTCTATCTCTATCTCTATCTCTATCTCTATCTCTATCAATGTCTACCTGTACCATTCATCTAATACATTAGATATTAGATATCTAGATAGAAAAGTAACAACTTAGAGGCCACAGATATAAATATTGATATATATATACACATATATATACATATATAATATAATATATACATAGATAATGTATATACATATATAATACATATATACATATACATACACACACACACACACATATATATATATATATATATATATATATATATATATATATGATTTTTAGGATAGTGGTAATTTGGTATAATTATGATGCTTGCTTCTATGCAACCTGTAAATTATATTATATACCCATATATATGTACTACATATACACACGTATATTATCTATTATATATGTATATAATGTATTTACTTTTCTATGGATTTTGAAGCTAGGAATTTGCATATACTAAACATATTTCTACCAGTGAATCACAGCCTTAATCTACATGTAAATACCATATACAAAATTACATATAAAGAAAGATAAACTTTTAAAATTGGTGGTATGATGGTATACATATACTAAGAGATTTATGTACTGTTTATTCTAATATTTAATTATATAAATTTACAAATGTTTTATACAACAATATATGCATATCATTAGACATGCATTCTTAACATATTGTTTGTTTTTATATAAATATAAAAACTGTGTCACCACTTTGTCATAATTCAAGAGTCTGCTTGATATAAAAAGAATGTTTTTAATATTTGTTTATAAAACTTGGTGTTCTAGCATTTGGTAACTTTGAAGTCCTTGATCCCAAACAACTAATAGCATAAAGTGAAGATAGCTCATGGTTTGAGCTCAAAGTTTTTCAGTGGAAATATTGAAATGTTTATCTCTTAGATAGTTATTAGGCTTAACTACAGCAATATTCATGAAGTGACTAATGGACTGTTAGGCACCGAGTATGTGCCTAACAGATACCACTGAGATGTGTGAACCTGATGATGACACGATTATGGAGTTACATGCAGGCTCACAGAGAAGGCCAGGACAGAGTTACTATGAGACCTTGCATAGATGACAAGTCCTGATCAACCATATCATAACTGAATTGCTCATTTTGACTGTAACATCAGTTCTTCACAATTAGCTGACATCAAAGTACTAAAAATGGATTTTTTTTCCTGCTAGGGAAAGAGTAGTATGCTTTTAAACATACTACTTAAGTAGTATGCAAAATAAGCTTTTATTGCTTGAAATGTCATCATGATATGATGTAATATAAATTATAAAATGAAATTTAATAAACAATATCCAAAGTTAAAAATAGGGACTTAAGTTATGTTTAATATTAAATCAAGCAGTATAGCCATAGGCTCGTGTCAATATTTTAGTTCCACTGAGGACCAATGTTAGAACATAATTCAAATGACAACTGCTATGTTTTCAGGCCTTTAGAACTGCATAGATATATGGTAAACAGTTCTAGAATTATCTATGCATATTTACTTGAAATGCCTCTCACAACTGTTTCAATTTTTCAAGAGAATGCTGGTATAAAGTCTACAGGCCCCAGTAAGTGTGGTGAAGAAAGACAACTGCTCACTCCAACTTCTCTGGGTTCTAGGAAAGTGGAAGAAAGCGTCAATTTGGTGAAAACGGATTCACACCAGCAGAGGTACGAAGCTGACTGAGCATGCAGTGGGAAGCTGTGAGCCAGTATCTTTCATTTGGTTTATATTTTTTTTGTTCATGAATCACGGGAGCTTGAGGTTTTAGATTTATTTGCAAGGAAAAGAACAAAGCAACACTGTGCATAAGTGGCAGGGGAGCCCAGATTCTAAAGAGCTAGGTGTGGGGGCAAAGTGAAGATTAACTCAACCACATAGAAGATGCTTCAAGTAAGCCTTGTGTGGAGGAGAAAGAGTGTGGTGGAAAAGAACTGAGAAACAGCAGGGGTACGTTCCATTAGGGAAGACTTTGTTCTGGAAACAGACTCTGTCTCAGAGATGGAGCCCTCTGGCATTATCTATGTCATGATGAGTCATTAAGGATGGAGTTCACTGACTGAGCAATACGAACAAGTTATTTTTTCTACCTAATTAACACATTAACATATATCTACTTTATATATTATATATTATGTATGTAATTATACATTATGTATATAATTATATATTATATATATGAATGATACACACACATACACACAAACACACATACACACACATACACACACACAAACACACACACACACAAACACAAACACATATACACACAATTACATACACACACATGCAAATTTGGTTGCCTTAACATGATGGAGACGCTGCTAATCTGTCTATGAGATCAAAGCTAGAAAGCCTGCTAAATATTATATAATACACAGACATACTGCCTATTTTTATCCCATCAAGAAAATATCTGCCTCAAAATATCAACATCACCAATGTTAAGAACTCTATATTAATTTATTAGTTTTCTTATCAGCCCTACTAAGTAGGTATTGTTATTACTGCCATTTTGCAGATAAGGAAAGTAAGAGACAGTGAGGTTAACTAACTGGACTTTGGTTAATATAAACACTTGATAAGAAATCAGGCTGGTATCCAAGACCAACAGCCTGTTCTTCCATAATCCATGTCATATCACCTCTTCGGTCTACCTTGCTCTCACACCAGATGCAGTTTATCTTTGTTACTTTGATTTCTCACCAAAGAACACATGCTTCACCTCATCTCTTTTGTAATTTTGTCTCCAGTCCAGAGTGCCCAGATATTGGTGCTTCCCACTGTGTGGCACATCCTTTCTAAGAATCTCTGGTCATTCTACCTACTGTAGTATGCTCAGTAGAGGGATTTTGAGCATACCCTACCCCTGACCCTGAATGGTCCCAGTTCATAGGGCATGCTTAAACCTACTCTGAGATTATCCCACCTTTTTGTCCCTCTTCTGGTCTTCCTATTTTCTGAAAGTCAGGGAGATAATTTATGCATTCTTGTAATGTGGGTAATAGATATTGAAATTTAAAACTTGAATGAGATAGAATCCCTGAAAAAAGGTTGGAAAATTATGGATAAAGTTAAAGTTATCCCAATTATCTGGATATTCCTTAGACCATGAATATGTCTTAGGCACTTCATACATTTTCTAGTTGATGCTGAGTCAAGTACAAATATACTATTAAAGTTTCAAAAATTAATGTGAAATTGAATAATAAATATTTCTTTACAAGAACATTTCTTGCAGACGTGATGCACCTTTTACCTTCCTGCAGTTGTGGGTGCAAATTTGCTTGAAAAACATGAGACCTCCAAATAAATGCAAATTCTTATGTATTAAAGATCCTGAGAGAAATATAACAAGGTATAAATATTTAAGAGCCATTCTAGAGGTTTCAAAGCTCTTGTTGCTTATCAGAAAATGTATAGATAGGGATCTCTGTATTCAGGAAATAAGAAGCAGGGAGCAATGCTCTGGGTTATCTACAGTCTTCCACAACATGAATTTGTTGGCTCTATGTTGAAAACCATGAAACTTTTGACAGTAATTTCTAGAAGTGTCTGATGCCATGTGACAGATGGCCTGTGACTTGGCATTGCCCAATGTGATATGCTGTAACTAAATGTGACTCTCCTTTCTTTAGAGCTTTCACTTCTGTGCAAACATTAGTGCCAGCCCCGAGTCTGTGCATAGGTGCTGGAAAGAGAGGGAAAGGGGGATGAGAAAGAAAGAAACAGTCCAGTGCTTCAGATCACCATAGGAAAGCCTAATAAAGGAAACATAATGACAGCAGGGTAGAACAAAAACTAAAAGAGCATTGTCATTCAAAACCATAGGAAGACAGAGTGAGCTGTTATTCCCGGGTGAGATGTCTTCTTTTATTTTCACTGTATATCCTGTATCTGATGCTAGAATTCTGCTTCTGGTAGGAGAGCTGAACTTAAGTCATTTCAGTGGAGCCTTGGTGGTTAAAATGTACATAGCAGATGTGAGGCAAGGAGCAAGGAGAACAAATGAATAAGGGCTGGAGGTCACGTGGGGTCATGCAGAGTTTAATCTGTTCTGTAACTTAGATTGGAAATGGTGCTGTTTGTTTATATGTTGGTAAACTTAACCTCCAACAAGAAAAGAGAAGGGAGGGAAAGACAGAGAGTCGAGAACACAGGTTGGAAAAGAAGCACTGAAACCATGAGAAGGAGTGGAATTCCATTGATCTGGTACCTGGTGGTATTAGGTATGAACAGGGACATGGAACAATTCACCACAGTGAACAAAGGGCAGAAGTGAATGCATGGCTACAGGTTGAAACACCCTTGCAGTTTTAACTAATCTCAGGCTGTTTTCTAAGACATAGAGTAATAAGTTACCCTTGCATCTAACTTCTTATCCTGGCCTCTTGACTCTCATAGCATTGAATTATTTTTATCCTCAGCAACAGGAGTTGATATTAGTTTCAGGATGGAAATTAAGAATAGAATGGGAAGCCATTGCTTGTGTGGGATCTCAGGTTGTCTTTCCAAGACCCTCTTAGACTCTGTGTACCCCAGGCTGTGTTTCTGGTAGATTCCTGCTAATCTAAGACAGTAACTTAGGAAGTTTTCTTCATTCTTTATTATCAGTTTGATTTGCAGTCCTATTTTATATATTTATACACTGGTCTATTAGATAATCTTCATTAATGTGAAAGATGTCATAATCAAAACCAATTCACAGACGGATGTGTCAGGGATTCAGGATTCAAAGAGATAAGAGTCCATAACAGCAGGAACTACATGGCAGCAGGCAGCTGGACCAAGAGGCTGACTGATCACATTCTGTCAGCATACCAGAGAAAAGGCAAACCAAAAGATTGAAAGGCTACAAATAGTCAAAACCCACCCCAGTGGCTTATTGCCAGAAAGCCTGTGCCTCTTAAACACAAACTCTTTGAACACTGAGTAAGGACCCAAACACCTGTCTAACACATTGGGAGAGATATCTTATTCACAGCATGGTCCTTAAGATGCAACAAAATAAAACCAAACAAACAAGCAAATAAACAAAAACTTCTCTTGAAAAGGAATCAGAAGTAGAAAGAGTCTGAGAAGCTCTGGTCTATCCTCCTGAGGAGGATTGAGAATGTTATTCCTCACACAGAGCTCTCTGAGCTACACTGACAGCCCCAGCTCCACAGAGTAACAAGCCCGTGTAGAGAGACTGGGTTGTGATGAGCTTAGTAGAAACTACAGCATCAAAATAATAAATACAGGCGACTAGTGGGGAGAGGGTATAAAGGTGCAGCAGTGTAATGTGGATGACTAAGTACAAAGAAGCAAAAAATAAAACAAAAACTTTGGGGGAACACCAGATCACCTGACTTAGTTCTACTGGACCAGTAAATTCTACTGTCAGTAAGCCTCCATGCTCTTGTTTTTAAACTGGAGACAACAGTATTGTACTAACTCACTATAGTACCACATTCATACCACAAAAGTGTGACTTAAGGGTAAAGAGCCAACTTCCGTGATGGCCAGTTGAATGATGCTTGACAAGCTGCCCTCCGTCTGCCTGACTTTCCTCATTTGTAAAGCAAGGAAAGCTATTGCACCTGCTTTTGCTGGCTGTTTTGTGGATTAAATGAGTTGACTCCTACAAGTAATTGCATTCCTCTTCCTAGCTCTCTCTGCACTGGACATGGGGAATAGCAGAAGTCTGAAAGATTCTGCCGCGTTCTTATAGGACTCACTGCATAGTTACTGCTGACACTGGAATATATATATATATATATATATATATATATATATATATATATATATGTGTGTGTGTGTGTGTGTGTGTGTGTGTATGTGTGTGTGTATTATATATATATGTATATATATTGTGTGTATGTGTGTGTATAATATATATGTATATACATATATATACTTAAAAAAGAATTCAACAACATAGCAAATTGGGGGGGGGGCTGGTAAATTAAGTTCTTTACAAATACAGGCATTATTACTTGAATTCTCCACAATGCTTAAGAAGAAAACTGACTTTAATGATGTACATTAAGCTAAATAATGCAAAAGTTAATTAGTTCAAACTGTGGGCTTCTGTATGAAAGGTTTTTAGGTGGGCGGCAGCATTGCTTTTGGAAATAATGAGCCTGTTTCAGGCCATGAAGTGGTTCCCAAAGCCGTCAAGGATGAATGCCCCCATAACGAGCCCTCCTTAGGACTACCTTCTTAGTAGAGAACGACTGGAACAGGCTTCAGCCCCTTCCATCATCATAGGCATGGAAATCTGGCCTGGCATCACGTAAACTTTTAATTTTGTATTAGTTTCCACACCACTTCCTAATTAGTTTAACCCTTTCAATTTTTCTTTCCTTAAAAGCATATTTTCTAGTGTCCTTTTTAACAGAGGTTTAGTCTTAACCACAGGACTTTTTAAATTAAACTTAGGGATAGTATGTATTAGTCATAGGCATGATGGCTGAACTCAAGTCTCTTTGCAATCTAAATGCTGATACATATTTTCATCAGAACCTCATATGCTACATATATCACAACCACAAAGAATGTGAATGTACTCTAGGCAAGTTCTCAAAGGAGGGAGACATAAGTAATTTTTAACGTAACACCTTAGCCTTCTCTATTTCTAGAGATGATGAGGAAGAGAAGCCTGGAGCCCAGTTTACATTAGATTTTGCATGTTAATCAGTTGCCAATCAGAAGCAGACAGCTGAATTATTGATCATATATTTTTCTTGGAAGGAGAACTGGCCTGATGTTCAATTGTTCACTAACTCATAGGCTGTAGTCAATATATTGGCTGGATGGTCAAGTACTTGGGAGGGCAGGTCAGTACTAGGAAAGTCGGTGAGAAAGACATTTGGGCAAGAATTATGTAGGTAGATATCTCCAAATGTGCCAAGAGTGTGAAGATACCAATGTCTCAGGTAACTGCTTGTCAAAAGGTGACTTCAGCAGAGGAATTCAATAATCAAGTAAATGGAATGACTCATTCTATGGACGGTCAACTGTATGTTTCATTTCCAAATGAGCCTGTGAACAAAGTGGGCATGTTGGCAGAGATAAATGCTATCCTTGGGCTCAATAACATGGCTAAACTCTCCACAGCTGTTGCTGACTGTCAGAAGTGCCTGCCATCAAAATAAGCTTTCAATAAAAGATAAATATTTTAAAGGTTTCATCATCCATGCAGTCTTCATAAAGACTAGAAAGTCAGTAGAGCCCTCTAATTCTTATTTCTGCAGAGAATCAGGCAAAGAAATTAGGGTATTTCTATACCCGACTGAATGATCTGATGAAAACAACAACCAGAAGTTTCTATTAATATTCAAGGGCAATAAACTGCAAGCCAACATTGCAGAAGACTGAGGAAGTCTTTGAGATTCTGAAACTAGAGGAAAACAATTAACTTAGAAGGCAGGTGGAATGTAAATAAGCAGGCAACCTGCTGAGATTTTACTTAGTGCTGGCAAGTGGGAGGCAAGTGTCTATTCCATTCACAACATAAACTAACCCTCTCAGTAGAAATTAGCATATTAGCATATACAGAATTTGGATTCATCTCTGCAGGTTTTCTGTTCCTTTCACCCATCCCTTGCTTCAGCACCCATAATTGGCAACGTGGTAATGATAATTAATAGTAATAATTCTTGAAATTCTTCCAAGCTTTATTTGAGACAGTCTCCATTAAATACCAATTCCCTCGTGAGTTGTTAGCAATGTTAATGTGGTGCCACTAAATCTGTCCACATATGTACTTTCTTCTAGACCATGTGGGTGTAAATATTCTTAAGATGTAGTCTTTGGTTTCAAGATTTTAATACAGTTGGAAATCTGTTATTTAGGTTTCTTTATGAGTAGCAAAACATTAAAAAAAAAAAGACTCAGAACCATAAACAAGGGTATGTTTCTTAATGCTGCTGTATGAAGTTATCACAAATTAGATGATTAGGGGTGCTTATTCCCTGTTTGGGGGTCATAAACTTGGTATCAGGCTAGGCACGGGAGTGCATACTCATCATGCCACACTCAACAAACTAACACTGACATAAAAGGGTAAACAGGAGCTTGGAGGTAGCCTGGGCTGTTACTGTGTAAACAACCAAGCCAATGCAGGATCTGTCTGTCCCCATGCTGTGTTCCCTTTAGAGACATGAGGATTTCTTTCTGACTTCAGACAATTTCTGAGGGCTTTCTCTAGCTTCTGTCTCCTTTCCCTGTCAACTCCCTGTTCTCTCTGTGTTCTGAGTCTCCTCCGCCTGCCCATGGAAATCTCTTCCACCGGTTCTACTATATGGGTAGTTGTCATTGAATTGAGTTCCTGCCCCTGGAATCGTCAGGATGTTCACATCTCAAGATGCTTGATGTGAATAGCATTTTCCAAGGCTTTTTCCCAAATAACATGTTACATGCATTGTGACATGGATATGCCTTTGGGAAGGACACAACATGCACTGATATATGGATATACCTTTGGGAAGGGACACAAACCCACCCATTTCAACAAAATAGAAGCTTACTTATCTGTGATATAAAATTGTGGTAGTCAAAGAATGATATGATTCCCTGCATTGTATCTGTAACCCAGACTGCTATTATCTTGTTAGCTCACTAAAAGCAGCTTCCTTTCTGAAGTCCACTTCACAATTCAAGATACCATATTCAGTCTCATCTGATTTTGAGCAAGTAGACAGAGACGCACAATAGAAGAAAGAGCCAGATTCAAGTAAAAGACAGATAGTGAAACGTCTCCTGATACTTGCGTTTAATTAATATAAATACTATATCTTAATCTTTAATTAATGTATTTAATGATGTATAATATATTTTCCTGATGGTGTATGCATGTACGTAAGTCTGTACCACTTTACGAGAATCACCAGGCAGCCATTGTGAGCTACCTGAGAAGCTGGCAATGCTCTCATTCTGGGAATCCAGGTGCTCAGCTGAAAGTCAAGGGTTTTATAAAATGGAGGAGGTTATCTGGCAGAGACTGCTGGCCAGCCAACATGGCCCTTGCCTAGACTCCTGGTTCTTGTCTACTTTAATAAAAGTTTTGATACTTGTCCCACTATTTCACATACACCCCTATCTTCAGGGTAGCTACACCTCCTAGTTTAGACTGATAGAACCTGAACAGAGATCCTTCTGGGCTTCTGCAAAAAAAAAAAAAAAAAAAAATTGTTCATAATGAAAGTTGGGGTCTGCCCTATGTTTGAACTGGGGAAGAATTTTTCCTATAAAAACTGAGGCTTTCTTATTTAAGAAATAAAAAAATCTGAATTTGAATCCTTGGTGAGTTAAACTAGCTTCCTCCTACTTGCAGGAAATACACTCTTTTAAAAATTATTTAATGCACTTTTAATTATGTGTATATTGGGGTGAGTGCACATGAATATGGGTACCTATAAAGGCAGAAGGCATGGAGTCTCCTGGAGCTGGGGTTGCAGGCAGTTGTAAACCACCTGATATGGGTCTGGAAACCCAACTTCAGTCCTCTGTGAGAGCAATTAAGTCTTCTTAGCCACTGAGACATTTCTCCATCTCTAGAAAATGCATTAGTAGTACTTAATTATACTTAAATAATACTAGACCATGAGATTAAAAACATACATGAAAAGGGAGTAAGCCACACTGAGTAGCCTGGCGGAGGGAGACAGTGCTCAGTCACGGGAAGGAAATATCTGTCCAACAAATAATTTTTTTAAAAAGCTGGTTTCTATTTAGTGTAAGTGTTGGTGGGTTTTAACAGTATAAACAAAAGTGGACCTTAAGATTTAACTGGTACTTCCTGACCTTTTAACTCCAACTTGAATTTGCTGTTACAGGTTACCTGCAATTACTTAGCTTGCCCCTTAGAGATTATGGAGGGAGGCAGTAATTCTGGGAATTCGACATTATACCATTCACCTGTTATATTTTGTGAATTTTTCTGGAGATTATCTTGAAAAAAAGGACTAGAAGAATATTAGAATTTACCCAAGAATGCAAAGTGTCATGGGAGGGACATACTAATAGGTCTGGAAGATAAGGGTGATATAAGATAGTCTAAGGTTGAGGAAAGAGTTTGAAATGCTCCTGCCATGTTGTACAGTGCTCCATCCATTCTTGTCCCAGGTATGTCATTATCACCAGAAAATTCACAACACTGTGTAATTACATCATTCTTAATACCATACCATGTAGACAAAAGCCTTAGTCACATACAAGAGGGTTCACATATTTAGACAAAAACATGGAAAACATCTGTTTCTCTAAAATCTACTTAAAAGCCCCACATGACCTATGCAGTAAAAAGATCATTTATGGTCAATCATTGTTCTCTTGAAGGCAGACAATTATTTTTAATAAAATTTGAGTACCCTGACTCTGAGTACTGTGAACTGGGTTACCATAGAAAGATTTACTCTTACTATAATAACAAAATGGTTGACAGACACACAACATAAGGCATTGAACTTACTGCTTGCATGTTACATTGAAAATGTTTTGTTTTAATTATTTTATTTAAAATACTTAAATATGTGTACAACCATCCTTCGTATTTTTCTAAAAGTTATAAAGCATCAGAATTCTCCACCTGGGCATAAAGTATCTGGTCTTTACTTGCGACACACTGCCATCTGGTGGTAGGTGCTGAACATTTCAGATACGGAGTCCCTGGGCTCCAGAGAGACAGATTCCCAAGACCATATACATACCTTGAGGTGTTGACCTAAGGTAAAATATTTGAAAGATTAAAATAATAATAATAAAAATAATAATAAACTGACTGATTTTAAGAAAATCTGTTAAAACTGACACATAACTTACATTAGCTAATAAAATGTCAGTTAAGATTAAATTGCCTTATGAATCAGTTGATTCTTAGCATAAATCTACATTTTCAAGTTGTATCATATAAAATTTATTATTTTCTCTTCATTTTAAACTGGAACACGGAGCCGGGCAGTGGTGGCACACACCATTAATCTCAGCACTTGGGAGGCAGAGGCAGGCGGATTTCTGAGTTCAAGGCCAGCCTGGTCTACAGAGTGAGCAGGACAGCCAGGACTACACAGAGAAACCCTGTCTCACAAAACCAAAAAAAAAAAAAGAAATTTTCCATACAGTATATTTTGAGTAGAGTTTCCCTTCTCCTAGACCTTCCAGAATTCTCTTCCCTGCCCACTTAAATCCACACCCTTTCTTAAACCTTCTCCTTAGAATACAAACAAGCATCTGAAAAGACGTACATAAAAATAATGTACATAAAATAACGTAGAATAAAAATCAGCAAGCCAGAAGAGGACAACAAACAAACAGAAACAGAAAAAAGATCCAATAAAAGCACACGAGAAACACGTGTAGACACCGAAACACACATTTACACACACAGAAACCACATGAAAACACGTGTAGACACCGAAACACACATTTACACACACAGAAACCCCATGGAAACAAAATAGGAAAAAGATGGTGAAGTTTGTAAAACAAAAATTCTCAAAGCATTATGAGAAAAAAAACTGCAAAATAACATTGAGTTTGTTTTGTGCTGGCCATGTACTGCTGGCCTGTCCTTACGTGTGTTTTGTAGACCCAGTGAGACTCCGTTGGAAAGTCTCTTTTTCCTTTATGAGAAGGTATGAATTGGAAAAGGCTTCTGGGATGCGCATGGGGATGTTTGCTCACATCTACTCTCAATGCTGGGACTCCCTCTGGCTGGGCCCTTGTGTGTCCTGTGTATGCTGCCATGGTCTCTGTGTCTCAATCAGCCTTGCTTAGGTCTAGAAAGTCCCCTTTTCTTGATGTTGCTCACCCCATCTGTCTCTAACAATCTGTCTTCCTTGTCTTCTTCACAGTTCCCCAAGTGTGGACATTATCTGGTTGCCGGTTGCCGGTCTATGTGTGTTCCCATCTATTGCAGGAGGAAGTTTCTCTGATGATGGCTGAGCATCCATGAGTACAACGAGATGTTCTTAAGAGTTTTGTTGCTATACTCCTTTAGAAGAACAGTAGATTAAACTTTTAATTTCCCCGTGTACATCAATTTTTCAAACTCCACTCAGAATTCCTCCAAGTCCCGAGTTTTATTTGTTTTGTAAGTTACTGAAACAAATTGCAGGTTCTGTTTCCAGTCTTTTTTCTTCCTAATATCTCCTCCTTCTGTGAGAATGAGGCAAGGTCTCTTCACTTGCTCTAGACTAAAGACTTGAATTAGGTGGCAGTTGAGTAAAAGGAAGTCACAAGCCTCCCAATGCAGGCTGGAGAAGGCTGCAGCAAAGCATGATGGGAAGAGCAGTGAATTCCTACAGCTTTCAGCTTGTCCTTTTTCCCTCCTGACTGCCTGCTTGCTTTATTCCCTTTCTCTTTGCTTTGCTTTACTGTTACATATTAGGATTTATTCTTAAAATAAATGTCAATATTTCAACAAGAGCACACCCTACTTCTTAGTGGGTTTTCACGGTGTTGGTGGGGAGGTCCTCTCTCTCCGTCTGGTTGATCTATTTCTTTCAGAATTAATCAACGAGTGATATTTAAGGTGGCATCTTTGATGGAGCCTCTGGATGACTTATAGCATCCATATCAATGAGACCTTTTCAACCGTAATCTTTGATTAAGTGATCTGTGTGTACAGCCTTGAAACTTAATTATGGCGATGTTTCAGAAGCTAACAGCATCAGGAATCCCATTTGATGATCCTTACCAGCGCTAAGTTTGCAGTGCTGTGGAAGATTGAAGGCAGGTCTACTGCTTGTCTCTCCTTCAGTATGACCTGTGGGCAGAAGTCTACATTGCTTAGACTCTGTCAGAGGGCTTCTTGGTTTTTGCCTATAATATTCCACCTTGCATGAAGTTATTGCAATGTAAAGTCTACCTAAAGCAATGGATGCTTTCCTAAACTGTCGGTTCATATTTTGGCTTTCATTTCACAGTTCCGACATTCGAAAACTTAGGACAATGAGTCCTAAGAGCGTTCCAGAACCTAAATTGAAGTTTATCTGTGTGCTATTCTCCTAAATAGCCTCCTGAGAAAATCCAGTATACATATATTGTATAATTGGGAACCTTTGTTGGTTTGTTAAGACAATTTATAATATATGAGTTGAAAAGTTAATCCAAAAAATGCTTTGCCTTTTCTTTACTTCGGGTATCATAACACTGCCTCCCATGACCAGATTTCTTCTTCTGTTTCTTACACTGTAACAATTAAGATCTGAAATTAGAGCGTAGATAACAAGTTGAAAATGATGTATTAGTCTATTCCCAGCTTCGTTCTCCATAGCGGATCAGCATAAATGGCCATTTGCTTATAACTAGGGATGTGAGGCACAGAAAAGGATTAACACTCTATTTCCAGCAGCTCCTTTCAAACGTCAGTGAACTGTGGTTGGTAATGATCACAGCTACTAAACACAAGGGATAGCACAGATTATGACAGAAGATCCAGTAGCCCCCATCACCTTCCAAGGTTACGTAAGGAATTACTTATTTTGTTTGAAGAGCACCATGTAACAGTCCAGATTTCACACTCATCATGAATCCTGTGTAGATTTGACTAAGAAGTAAGAGAAAGCCTGTGGTGCGGATCAAACTCCAAAGCAGACACCACTGTTGCTAGGGAGAGTGCAGCATGATGAAGGAATTGAGGGGACATAAATCAACTGAAGGAACTCGGAGGCAAAGACCTTCATTTTTAATGACGCAGATTAAAATCACCAAGCTAATAAGATCTGCTCAGGAACCGAGAAATGTCATCCCAAAGTGTCGAAAATGTATCACTTGAGAGTAAGCTTTGTTCAGGTTGATTTATAAATATTAGTTATCCACTGAAAACAGACTATTAAGCTCACAGTTTTTCTTAAAGATGGTACGTAGTGAGAATTCCCTGAAGTGTATCTCATTTGTGTACTGATGACTGTGTCTTTAGAACAAGGAAAAAACAAAAGTCACAGAATTTGTATTAGGTTCACAAATCTTTCCTTATTTTTTGGTATTTTTTTCTCTGACCCTAATAATGCCACTTTGAGGTAATTTCTCCCTGATTTTTAATGATTCAAAGGTCCTCTACATCAGGCCAACGGACCCCTGAGATATTGCTATCATCTGATTGTCAGTGGCTGCCAAGCAACTGAAAATTGATTAGTAAACAGAAGAATGTTGACTTTGTTTGCATATGTGAAAAGCACATATTTTCGTAAATATGCCCAGTAGCACATATTTTCGTAAATGGCGTCTTTGGAATTGAGGACGTTTACTGTAGGCACAAAGCTGTGCCTTAGAAGTCAGATGCTGAATTTGAAATGTCCAGAATACATACAGTGCCTGTTGAGAATGAAGTGAAGAATGCTACTCTTCCCAGAGAGGTACAGAAATGTTTGATGCATGCATTTCATCCCTGGAGTGTAATGAGGCTGAAATGCACATTGGCTTCAGGAAAACTCCAAGGTTGTCTTTGGTAAGAGCCTAAAAATGGGCTCAACTGTCTTCCTAAATTTCTTCACCTTTGAAAGCGATCCTTTAGCTCCTGCCATGCCTCTGTGATCACGGGGAGTCTTGCTCTTTCGTCTACATCTCTATCTATCTCCATTTCTGTTTTCATCTACATTCCTCATTACCTTACAGATGCAAAAATCAAGGTCTGTAGCCAAACAGCAACTTCCCAGTGTGCGAATTCAATTTTTATTTACTGAGAGGTTCAGGAAAGAACAGGAACCATGAATCATGCAGGGCACCTTGTGTTCTACTTTTAGAAACCTGTCCTCCAGCCTTACATGTGCTGAGGGTGTAATATGAGAATGTCCTTAATCATTAAAGACAGCTAGCTAATCTTTCAGGAATAAAAGGCCAAATTTCTGAGATCTTACTCCCTACTTTGGGATAAAGATTCTACACCCATAAAACCTATAAAAGAGAAGAAAGGTGAAAATTTGCACATTGAATTAATTTTGGTAAATGTCCAGGGCAGTTGGTTAAGCATATGGAAGTTAAGTATATTGATAACTCTTGAAGTTATCAATAGGAAAAAGAGACAATATTGTTCCTTAGGAGTACGTATGTAGAAGCTATTGTGCCTGTGCCTCACCATCCCATTTTCTTTGTAGTATAGCAGTCACGTGTTCGCACTCAGGTGTATGGATACTTATAAAAATATTTATTAAATTATATTGCAAGTGTGATGGTTTTTATGAGAAAACCTGTCATTTCCCTTGAGAGCCTTAAGGGTTAACTTTTTCCTCCTGTGATTTTGTTTTGCACTGCAAAGAATCAGATTACACCCAGAAAAAGACATGCCACTTTAAAGGGGAAAAAAATAAAAGGAAACAAGAGAGGGATCCACAAAACGTGCAGGCTTGAATGCGTAATGAATGCTCTGCTCCCCATTGATAGACAACCGCTAAAACAAAGCATTGCTGTGTGAAATGTTCTAGAGAGGCGAACTCAAGAGTTTATCAAATGAGTTATTGGAAAAGAATTTTTTAAATCTGCCAGAAATGTTGCAGGCCATTATTGCAACTTATAAATTATTTATTATTCTTAGACATGTCATAAAGTCTAATACAAACAAAAGAAAAATGCTGACAAGACAGAACCATCACTGTGAATCTGCAGAGAACTTCCTGAAGCCTCTCCAAACAGGGTCCAAGAACCTGTGCACCCTGCCTGCTTCATTTTCACCGCATACATATTTTGCTCCTGTCTATTTTAAGGTGTCAGCATTTTTCTTTCCAGCCAGCCCACCCCTTTCCATTTTTCTTCATATGTCTAAGCATAGACATGGTAACCCACAAACTGTGTCTGTGTATGTATGTGAATAGGTAAGGATGTTTATCATGAAATTTTAAGTAAATGTACCAGAAAAGTCTGATCGTAACGACTTCTCTTAACATCAGCACCAAGCTCAGATGAGTCTCTGCTAAAAGTTGCTGTTTCCCATGGCTGCTTCAGCTTGTTCTAGAATCTTCCTTAAGAAAACTGCAGAATTCCCCCTAGCCCTCCATTCCTATTGCTAAGGACACTGACACAGGACTGCAGAAGTAGTTTTGTCTTAACAGTAGGAAGACACCAACTATCTGACTATAAAGTCTTTTCCTCCTTATTCACTTTTAAGAGTCCTGTAAGAATAAGTACGGTTTTAACTAAAAGGAAAAGAAATCCCAAATTTACCTGCTCATAGGAAGACATATTTTTATCTTCTGCTTTATTCTTTGTTCAGATTCTTAAATCACAATTTCCTCCTTTATGGCCTTCCTAGTAAATGGGGAGAAATAATCTCCAAATTCCATTTAGGACAAACATTCAGAATTATATACCTGGATTCATACTCAACACTCCAGCCATTGCTTTGCTGGGCATAAATATCACATAGATAGTCTTGGTTTGTGAGGAATATGTGTTTGAAGACAGGTGGAGAAATATTTCACTTTTTACTACTGGGAGCTTAGAAAATTCTAGATCACCAAATCTCAAACAACTCTATCTTCTCTGGGGGGTGATTTATAGAGGTTCATAGCTACATTCTTTTTACTTGAAAAATGACATAATCTATATGCATATCATTTTATTCTTGTTCATAGGCATAACAAACATAAGAAGCTCATCTGCCTTCTGCCAAATCCCAAAATTTTAAAACATTACATCCAAATAAATGCTTTCAAACATATTTTTCCAGAATATACTTTGATTGCTCTAGCAAGATTCCGGGTGAGATAAGCTTTAATCTAGATGTTTCTAATTCTTGGAAGCGGAAAATGTGATGAAGCATTGTGGTGGGACTGTGGGAAGGACAGTCACTCTGAGAAACGCTGCAAGGGACAGCTTACCTGTGGGGAATGTGGGAAATGCGCAGCACATATTAGAACAGTGTCATCTTCATCTCACAGTATTAGGCGCTTACAAGAAATATTGAGTGAAAAGGGCTGTGCTCAGAAGCCACGCTATTAGTGTTCCAGAGGCTCTGAGTCATCGGGACTTTCTATTCTCAGCCGCTGCTTTCTCCATGGTAAAAGGAGGGTGTGTGGCTGGATTATTTATCTAGGGGTATTGTGTTCTATTGAGTGAATCTTTTACTCTTCATTTTCCCAAACCCCAACTATCTGACATTCTATAGATACTTCTGATTGCCCCTTACTAATATATCTCCATTTATTCTGGCCACTGACTTGTTCAGATCTTCTTTTTCTCCATTAAAGACTTCCTAAATATCATTCAAACATTTGTTGCTAGTAGCTAATTCATACTTTCCATTTAATATCAGTGAACTAAACTATACTGTACACACCACTCAGCCACTCCAGAGTCTTCAAGCCTAACTCCATTAGGGAACACAACTCATCCCCCTCTCCTTACGTGCGGCACATCTGCTTTTAATCCCCTTCTATTGGGAACTTGGCTACTAGTTGGCTTCTCATGCTTTTATTCCAAATGGATAGTCTAAACACTTATTGGTTTTGAATTCCATACACAAGCCTTATTTGTATAATCTTAAGACCACTTCCTTTGCTGGCTCAGTGTAGTCTAAGTCTTTAAAGCACTACCCTTTCTACAAATTTGTTCCAGGCATTCATGTTGATTGGGTCATACTAATCAGACAATATTTACCTCTCTATCATCTTCTATGTAGCTTTGAGAAAATTCTATAATGTCTCACATTCTCTGTGACTGTTACATATGAATGATGAGTATCGGTAAACACAGCTTGTGTAGGATCCAGGTGACAGCCAGAAAACACTTAGCACCATGCTCGGTTCCCAAGAGTGACTGCCATTAGTACCTGTAGAATGTAGATATTGTTCTTTCTCATTTATAAAAGGGAATTTTAATCAAAATCATGTACTTAGCTAGAATAGATTTCTGAGTAGAATTCCTTGCAGATTCAAACATATGAATATTTTCCCAACAAGGAAGGAAATGAGCAATAGTTTATGAACATGGGACCATGATAAATCTGAAGCAGAAAAAAACAATTAGGAAAGATCTCTTCATAGTGTAGTTCCCAAGGGCTCCTGGTAGCATCGTGGCCATGGATATAAATAGGAGAGATACAGGAGGGCTCCTACAACTCATTTCTCTCACACAAGAGGACCCAAGCAGAGCCTGAGATGCCTAAAACAATGTCCCATCTGGACTCTGAGAATAGGAAGGTGAAGAAGGTAGGAAGTCAGAAGATGAGCTCTTTTGGCAGCTGAGATACACTTTGAAGGTCTGACCTAGGTCATAGGTGTTCATACACAGCAGGATGTTCATGGTGCCTTTTCCTCCAGACAGGAAGTTTGTTCTCAAAAGTGCAGGCAATGATTGTGAGTCCTCTCACACCATAGGAATGCAGTTTCCCACCAGGAAAACAGATGGTGCCAAGAATATATGTCTCCATGGGAGATTGCCTATCACTTATACAAGGAAATACACCAAGTGAATACCCTCTCTGGCTTCAAAGTTCTGAAATAATAAATTTACAAAAAAGAAAGCATGATGTCATTGACTGACATATTCACTGAACCCGCTCTTTTAAAGTCTGATAACTATAATGCGTATGGTTGCAAAAGTGGCAATATTAATTTCTGAAAAAAATGTATAATATTGTGAGACTTTAAAAATTGTACCTTAGACGCCACAAAAATTATTTTTTAAAGTATTGTGTGTAATCAAATAACAGTGATACAACGTGTGGTTCCCTGGGTAAAAAGCACTGCTAACATTTCAACATTTAACTATTTAATCTTTCTGGAACAAACCATTATGTAAAATGATATAGAATCAAAATCTATATGATTGCATTATATAATTCATCTTTAATGTACCAAGGAAAAACTTTAGAATAAAACAAAATAACATAGAAATAAATTACTTTTTAAAAATCACTATTTCTAGACTCTTGTTGGATCCTGAATTTTGAGTGTCCTCATGCTCTCCAGAAGCACAGCACCTTCTGGCACCATTAGAGTACTCAAGACAATGTATTTTCCTTCCAATTTTACAAGCTTCAGAAACAAACTGATGCTCTCAGTGTCAGTGTTCATGTTATACTGAGAGGCTTAGCACTTCCATGGAAACTGGAACTAACTCCATAAGCATCCAGTGCATGTGGGTTCATGACAAACCAGCAGAGACATCATTAAGAGCTTTTGTGTTAGTTATGGTTTTGCCAAGAGTTTAAAATCAGAATCAATCCCAGAGGCAATTTATAAATTGACTTTTTTCCATTAAAATTTTTACGCTAAATTTTTGGTGTGTTTGGTTATGTGATGTCATTATACTTTGTTTTGTCACTGTTGGTAAAACTTGCACTTGTGACTCATGAAATCACCCTGTTTTCTCATGTCTGGTTTTTTTAACTGCGATTACTGAGCTGATGTCTGGAATTATTAAGTTTTTTTCTCTCAAATTATAGGAGAAATTATATTTATTATGCTTACATGCATAAAAGAATATTAAATAATGCACATTTTGTTAGCAATAATAATTGTATTTCAGTAGAATACTTATTTTTAGACTATTTTGAAAAAGTCATCATCATGTACTACCTAGAATCCCAAATTGTGTTGACTTTAGATACCCATAGACTACTTTAAACATAAATATATCCACAATTGAACACTTTTACTCCTTAATTTAAATTATACTAAATGACAGCAGGTTTGGTTAAATTTATGAAATAGAAAGTATCGCGGGTTGCTCCTCTGTAATTACAAAACAAGCTAACAGTATCTATACCCCTAAATGTCCCACAAAGAACAAGTCTCTCTTGGGAAGAAACTAAGGAAAGAAGAACCAGGAATACATACAATTTGAAACTATTTGAAATTAACCATTCAAGACAACAATTGAGGTCAATTAAACATTTGGGCAAAACCATAGTAAGTAATAGGCACAGAACAGCTTAGTGCTCGTTGGAATGTAACTAACTCACTGCTAGAACACAGGTTCAATCCCTAGCTCCACCCAAAATATTAATAATCTAGTGTGTTCAAGAACTAAATAATCAGTGTTTCATTGTTGTTTTGATTTTTTGTTTGTTTGTTTTCAAGATAAGTTTTCTCTGTATAGCCCTGGCTATCCTAGAGCTTGCCTGTAGACCAGTCTGACCTCAAACTCAGAGATTTGCCTACCTCTGCCTCCTGCCTGAGTCCTGGGCTTAAATACATGTGTCTAGTTTCTAAAAAAATCAGTCTTAATTATTATAGAAAAGTATGGTGTGTGTGTGTGTGTGTGTGTGTGTGTGTGTGTGTGTGTGTGAGAGAGAGAGAGAGAGAGAGAGAGAGAGAGAGAGAGAGAGAGAGAGAGAGAGACATTTAAAGTCAAAACATAAAACAGTGATCTCAGATCATGGCAAGATTCATATACCTCGAGAAGACTTGTAAGTTTTATATTTTAACTTTTAAAAAAGTTATAAGTGGAGTTAAGCAAAGAACAGCTTACATTTTTGCTCATTTGTTTTAACTAGTCACCATATCACTAATACCAATATGAATATTAATTAAAAGCATGGAAAAAGGAATGATCCTGTACATCCATTTGGAAGACTTTGCCTAAGCTCACAGGGATGCAGACAGAATAGAACATTATGGAACATTGAGGAAACTAATTCCCAAGCCTCACTTGTCAGTTGAATAGTAACTCTCAGATAGATAGCTGAAATCGTGTATGTGAAGGTACTCAATACCATTCTTGGTTACCTGTTAAGTAGCACTTGATCCAGTAAAGAAATAAGGAGGGGGCTTACATATAATTCATTTTCCTCCCTAAATAATGAAGTACACACAAAATGATAGATAATAAAAAAGACTTGAAAAATACAGGTTTTTTTTCTCTCAAAACTATCATTAGCCTCTTGTCTGGTCTTAGTGTGTGTCGTATTCTGACCGTACTGTGTGTTCTGAACACGACTAGGAAATGGAGACTGATAGAAATCTTCAAGACCATTTTCCAACTGATGACAATGTAAATCGATACATCGTGTTAGTGGGCTCTGTTTTGTCTTGTGGGTTTTTTCCCCCCTTGGGTTCAGACAATAGGAGCACCTAGAAATGGTGAGGAAGACAAGAGGCATCAGAGGATTTACTTTGTGTCATGTAGTATTGCTGTGAGCTGGTGTCATCCATTAAGCAGAGATCCCAGACTTCTGCCTAGCAGTTCTATTGATTGTAGCTTGAATCTTACACTACATTTTTCTTCCTTCACTTTAATATTTTCTCTAGTCAACAACAACAATAACAAAAGAAAAAAATGAACAGCAGCTTGGGTTTTTAATACCATTGGACATCCTGCCATAGGAAGTCATACAAAGGACCACTTAAGCATTTAGACAAGGGTCCTATTTAAGAATTTACTTGCAACCTTCAGGATCAAGCTTATAGGACCGGCCCAAGTAAGGAAAAACCTAAAAGGCTTATTCGATTAAATGGGGTACCAGAAAATGCCACAAAAGAATTGATTCTTAATGCCTTTCGGACTTCTGATGGCATACCTGTTAAAAAGTTGCAGTTGAAAGAGTATAACACAGCCAACCTCTTCATCTGGTGTCAACCAAAGGAAAACTGATTTGTTTTCCTGCAATGCTGGAGGAAAAACTGGTAGTGTTGTATTTACCTATATTGAAAGACGGTTACAACTATGGCTATGTCTGCGTGGAATTTTCACTCTTGGAAGATGCCATCTGATGCATGGAGGTTGCTTTATACTTGGGTCAAATGATGCTGAAAGGATATATATATATATATATATATATATATATATATATATATATGGAGGGAGGGTTTCAAATAATTTCACTTTGGAAAGGTACAAGAAATCTCATCTTTAGAGTATACAATGTTTCCAAAAACCAGTTGTTCAAAAGAAACCTTTTTAAAAGCTGAGAACTAATGGACACAGTACATTTTAGAAACTAGGTTCCAGTTCCAGTTTGACTGGGTTCCAGAGGCTCTACATGGGAAATTAGACAGATCTGGAGTGTTTCCCTCTACAGTGTGATGAACTTGTGTGGGCTCCTGATACAGATGATCCTCAATTATCAAGGCTGTCTAGGACAGTTGATGGTAACACAGAGACTTAGTTTATTGAAGGCAAATAATGGTGATTTTTTTATGGCATTAAGGACCTACCTACCTGTATTATTTTTGAAAGAATGAGGAGAAAAGAGAAATGGAAAAAAAGAAGAATTTACCTGCAGATAATGAATTTGGCATGCCCTTGTGTAATTACTAATTTAGGAGCAAGCTTTGTTTCCACTTAACCTGTCTCATTCAGAGTAAAATAAAAGTAACAGTAACGTACCTCTTACTACTAAAGGAGCTACTTAAAATGTAAATAAATACAGTATTGGTCCCACAACGTTTGAAAAATGTTAGTCAATGCTGTTTGCATATAGTACAGCCAATAAATTTGGATGGGCAATACATTTGAGAGCTAACATATCTGAAGAACAGAGCAGGTAGATTACATTTACAAGAAATGTATAAATCTGTAAGGAAAAAAACAAAGGCTCTCATGGGGAAATTGTGAAGAGATAAAAGCTAAAACATGCATATAAGATATAATGCAAGGTAAGGTGTTAAAATAGACTGATTAAAAACTGAAAATCAAACAATCAAAGTTAGCTATCACATTACAAAGATTAAAATAAGTAGGACGATACATAAAACAAAAGTTCAGGGGCTATGTAACCTCACAGAGGAAATAACTCCAATATAGATTAATACTTAGACCTCTTAAGAAGAAATCCCACTACAATTTCTTCAGTGACACAGTAAGATTGTCTCTAGGGCTGCCTGCATGGGTCCACCACAGTGTTATTATTTGTAAGAGCAAAACACAACAAACGATTCAGTGTCCAACAACAGTAGCTCAATGGTATGTATATGTAACTTTTATATAGAGTCCTATGTCCACACGTGCAACTAACTCACCAAAACATTGAGATTTAGCGTGTGTGTGTGTGTGTGTGTGTGTGTAAGTTATCACTTAGTTTTGTTATCTTTCTGTTATCACTGTTTAAATTCCCTGACAATGTCATATTGTATGTACTACAGTCATGCCATCTTTCCTCTCCCTGCCATCCTATTCTTCTTCCCCAATGGTCCACTCTAACTTCCAACTGCTCCCTCCTCATTCTTTCCCATGCACACAGTCCCTTCTTGTCCTTTCTCTAGTCCTCCTTTAATTTCTCACTAATTCTTTCTGACATCTTTCTTTCTTTTGTCCCCATACACAAACACAAAATAAACAAATGAAAAAAACAAACAAAAATCTGTCAATGAAAGAGCTTTTGAATATAGCATTGCCTTGCAGTAAATAAAACACTCATCTATGAAAGCAGCATTTAAGTCTCAGTGGCCTGGTAACATTTCTAACAAATTCTTGCAGACAAGATTTAGAGAATCAGACTAAGGATGCCATGTCAAGAATAGTAAAGCTGATATCAGATCTGGACTATTTCCGGTCCTCTCATCCCCCCTTGCTGGTCACTTCCTTTCTTCTAACAGGCATGGTGCTATCAGTACCCACCTGGGACTAGACAGATTCTCATCAGCTGTAGCTGCCCTACAGGGTCTCTGTTGTCATCTTCCTTTTGAGGTCCTAATTTCAGAATATGAAACTTCTAATGACTTAGATTGAAGAATATCATCTTCACTGTCCGGAATTTCAGTCTATTCACTTACATAACGTTTCAAAGGTATGTATAAGAATCCTAATACAATGAGAAGCAGAGATTTCTTCAGTAATATAAGAACGCATTAAGCATTGATCAGATCGGTGTAAAGAATGGTTTGTGCCAGAGTTAAGATAGTAAGATTTTTGACACAGTCAGTTAATAAAGAAAATGGATCTTAAATCCCTTTTTCATATTCAATGTTATTAAAACTCATACTATAAGCATGTATAGTAATATATTTGTTCATATATAATAATTACCATCATTAAATAATAATAAATACAATCAGAGAAAAAGAGGGAAGTGAGGATACATGGGAGAGACTAGAGAAAGGAAAGGGGGAAATGATGTAATTATGTTTTAACTGTAATGAGTTGAAATGAATATTGTTTTCCTTTAAAAAGAATAGATTTTTTTTTTCTTTTGGTTTCCTCCCTCTGAACCTGACCACATGTTTTTCTTCACCCAGTGATAAGAATAAAGCTTAGAGAACTTAGTGTGAGTACATCTGGTTTCTTGTCTCTTCCTATATTATATAAAAATTGAATTAAGTTAAAATTAAAATTTAAAGCCCAGACATGACATTCTGAGACAAGGAACCTCCAAGAATGTCAGTGATTTTGTTTCCCGTGAGCCTCTGCTGTTGGGCATGCAGCCTGCCGTCAGTGATTTTGTTTCCCGTGAGCCTCTGCTGTTGGGAATGCAGCCTGCTTTTAAGAATAGTTTGTTTTCCCAGGAAGAGTCCCTTGGAGAAAACTAAATTTTCATTTACGGGTGGTTGTCACACATAGATTGTTTCTGAGTTAGGGTTTGCTGCTTCTTTTTAGCTCTAGTACTCCATTTGGTGCAAGACTGTGCAGGCCTGTGCGAGCTGCCTCAGTCTCTGCAAGCTCACAGGTGCACTGATCCCGTTGTGAGCCTTCATTTCAACTCAGATTTGTTGGTCACTCTCACGAGCTTTGTGCCACCATTGCACTAGCATAGCTTGCAGCTAGACACCATACTGTAATTGGGAAGGTTTTTCTATCAGAAGGAGAGGGACTAAGAAGTTTCACTGAATACTTTGGGGTGTCCTGTTAGCAGGTAGGTGTTCTTGGCAACCGATGACAAGGAACTCTGTAGATCAAATTTACAGTGTCAAAAAAGAAAAAAAAACATACATACAAAATATGATTATGTTATCTAGGAGCTCAAATTCTAGGGGTTTTATTAGATTTTTATTGTTTAGACAACTGCTTATTTTCTGAATCCTTCCTCTACCTCTTTCTTTCTCATCTTGTATTTGTGAATTTAGAAGAAAATGTGGGGTTTCCTCAAGTCAATCTACTTCAGATGGTGGGGGGTGCAATGAAAGCAACATTGTCCCTAAAGAATTCAGAAAAACAGGTTTGTTTTTAAATGATATTGATTTTGTTAATGTTCATTGATTGAAAAAAAACGTAGTCCATAGTCTACTTTGATTGTTTCCCCCAGAGATAATTACTTCTGACATTTCTGTTAGATAATGTGGGATTGTATTTATAGTCATTAGCTATGAACTTTAGCCTATCAGCCATCAATCAATTACTACAATTAATGATTACATAGCACTCATTTTTCCTTTAGAAGTTATGAAAATAATGATGTGCGTGCATGTGTGCACATGTGTGTGTCTGTGTGCATGTGTGTCTGTGTGCATGTAAATATAAAATTGCTTCTGATAGCAGAAACCAAATGAAATAACCTTAAGCTTTTCTATCTTTGATCTCACAATATTCAGATGGGCCAGGTTTCCCTGGTACCTTCTGTACCCAGCTTTGGTGGCTCCAATCTGACCATGTAATAATAACACTAATCAAAACTGCATACCACCTGCTGTTATGTGTTTCTGTGTCCTTGGGGTCCTGTTCTGATTCAGGGTGAGTTGCTTGATCATAGTGCAAGTATTAATTGTGAACGACCTGGACCCTACAGGCTACCTCCACCTGTCACATCAGCAATTTTTTGTTGGCAAAGGCTGTAGCCAATAACTTAGCATAATGAAAAAAGAATGGCAGTACCTGCTTGTGTTTGTTGTATTTTATTTAGACCAAGCCTGAACCGTCCACGTCCCCTCATCTTGCCCAAAAATCTTTCCAGTTGGTGAAGAAGTTCTGTGGCTAGAAATCTCCTGACAAATATAAAACATGTGACAAGTCAGAAGCCTTGAGTCTCAGTCCCATTGGGGGATGTGAGCATTTATGCAATCTGGACCTGCATATTCATCTAATGAATTCTGCTAAGAAAGTTGGCTCCCAGCTTCACTTCCTAAAAGAGGTGGAGTGCCAAGAGGAGAGCAGCTGAGGGGGAGGGACAGAAGGCTGCTGAGTGGGCGAGACTAATTGGTCTTGTCACATAACACAGATTAGATTGTGTGTCTGCTAGAACACAGAGCAGGGAAGGAGAGCAAATCGACAATGATACCAAAGACCCACACAGAAGAGCTTACCCACAGAGCCAGATGCAGGCATAGGGGCCCAAGCCTTGGGGGGGGGGGGCAAAAAAACAGGAAAAGCTAAGAGCAAGACAATTCAGAATAGAAAGGTGCAGTGTTTTGCCCTTGTCTACATAGGCGATTGAAGGTCAGAAGAGCCAAGCATGCCAGCTGGGGCTCAAGAAAAATCTTAATAACTGACTGAGAGCAGGATAGGGCTTTACTTACTGACAGGATCTCAAGATTCCAAGAGAGGTGGAGAAATTGTGAAGGTCAGGAGAGTGTCTTAACCACAGCCAAAGGCTCACTTTTCAAGAAAGTAGACGGAGTACTTTCATATGAGTACTTTCATATGGAGTACGTACTGCTCCTCAGTACATAGAAACGTGTCTGGCCTTAACTGGTAATTACCTTAGAAACTGAAGGTGAAGTTACTATTAAAACCAAACCTGCTCAAGGTTTTGTAACTGTAAAGTGCATTCTTAAAGACAGCTCTGTACAAAGGACACTCACAGATCCAGCCTTGGCTTGGCCAACTTTGCTGTCAGTATAGAAGACGTTCCTGTATGTTGGGAAAATAAAGAAACTTTCTCAAAGAAGCCCACTCATCCATCCTGTGTTCCTCTTCACCTGGTCCGTTTTTTCCCTTGAATTTGCCTTGTCGTGCTGTCCTTTTTTTTTTTTTTTTTTTTTTTTTTTTCCTTTGACACTGAATTGCTTTCCAGCAAGTTTCAGGTCTTCTTTAAAGATTAAAAACAGTGCATTTATTCATCAATAGAGACACAGTTAGAATTATAACATACGGTAAAAAGGAACAGACAAGTTTCTCAGTGTTTTCAAATTTGTGACACGTCACTCTTTGAAATTTAGGAACAATAAATCTGTATTCCCAAGAATTCTCAAAATTATGACATTTTGAGCATGCTTCTAACAATGTTCACACTCTGTAATTTGAATATCTAAAATTCTCATCTGAAGGATAAAATACATAAGCTTAGTCTTACCTACGAAGAACTTCTTCCTACAGAAATAGTCAGTGAAAAACAGAAGTTAAGATTCCATTCTCCCAGAAAGATAACAGCTTCCCATAGAATCACATGTCAACCATGCCCATTTAAGAGCTTATTTTTGCATTGAGAATGTATCATATCTTGATAAAGCACTTGAAGCACCCAAACAAACTACACTTCTTATATGGACACGTCTCTGCAAACCTTTTGTCATACTTTATTATTCATTCTTTGTCTGCTTTCTAAATGTTATCACAAACTTACACATACATTTGTTTACTTATATACGGTTGAATCTGCACATGTGGAGAATGTGTAGGCTTTTCTTTCTGAGATTGGGGAACCTTAATCAATATTGTACACTATATTCCACCCATCTGTGATTCCTGCAAATTTTGTGATTTTATTTTTCTTTGGAAATAGATAATATTTTGTTTTGCTTGTGGAGCAGATTTACACTATCCAGGCATCTCAGTTTGTTTTATCTCCTTGCTAACTTACAGAGCAGCCATAAGCACAGAACGCTTATCTCTATGGTATGGCATGGAGTTCTCTGGGTATATGTCCAGGAGTGAAATAGCTGAAATAAGTTGCTGCCGTGTTAATAAAAAAACACAGAGAAGGAATAGAAACCATTGACTCATGACTAGAAGATGCCATATACTAAATGTAAGTTTCTTCAATGTAACCTTTTCCATAGACTCTGGCACTTAAATAAAAGAGTTATTTCCCTCTGGTCATTATCTCTGTTGTCCCTGGCCAGAGGCCATAGCTAGATAATGTCTCCTGGGTTTGCCTAACATATCATATCAGACATCCTGAACAGCTTTATCATTAAGCACAGCTGTAAGCACACTAATGTACCAAAAAGACTTTTCTCTATTTTTCTGTTGGGAAAACACAGAGCAGAGTCATAAAAGCCTGACCTTATAGAGCATCTCTAGCGAATAACCCAAGGTCGAGAGTAGGAAGTTGATATTTAACTGGAGGATCTGGGATTTCATACTACCTTTTGTCAAAGCACTCTCTTTTCTTATTTAGGGGGTTCCTTGGGGTCTCCATTACTCAATAAATCTTGCTAACCTCTTCTTTCTTTAGCTATTTTCAACTGTCCAGCACTCACGTTCTGTGAAATCACAATCGGTAGTAGTCCTGAGATGGGTGATATCAGATCTTATGTTACACTGTTCACGGTTGTAGGAAATATTTAAAATGTAGTAATATTTAAAATGCCGGTCAATCTGACTATCTATGCTGTGGCAGCTCTGCCTAGCTCAGCTGCCATGTTGCATGGCCAGAGGCCACGTGTGCACCACAGCTAGAAACGGCCAGCTAGAAACACCAGCCCTGCCACCCACAAGACACCAGTGTGGGAGGTGGCTCTGCCAATCTTCCACTCTGTCTCTGCAAGACTGGGCATTGCCCAGGCTCTTACATTACATGAAACTGTAATGCTTAGATTATTAAAAGGCTTATATATTTAGTAATGATCGATAACAAGATGCCCTTACAATCAGAGGTATAACCCATTATCCAACCTAGATATAGCATCTACCTTTGACTGCTACAGACAAGTGAACATCAGCCTCCATGTTCTCCTCTCTCATTCTCCATCTCATCCTTAGCTCCTCCTCTTCCTTCTCCTCTTCCTCCCTTTCTCCTCCTCTTCCTCTTCTTACTCCTCCCACTTTAGCTCCTCCTACAGTTCACATTCAGATTCATCCCCAACACTATAATCCAGTGAATGCAATGTCTGAATAATTACTGAGAAGGAAATGCTTTTGAAGCAAGAGGTTAAACAGGAATGTTCCTTCCAGAAGGAAAGAATAGTGACCAGGAAGCCTCACAGAGGGAGCTTGCTGACTTTGCCAGAGTGATATCCAGGGTAATCCTTGACTCTAGCCGTGCATGCATACAATCAGAGATATCAATAAGGTAGCAGTTTGAGAGAAGATGGCAGTGGCAGGTGGCAGGGAAAGGAGGGATTATGAAGATGAGGTGGACTCCTGTTGGCTACATACAGAGGTGAGGCAGCAGGGCAAGTATAAAAGTCAGACAGTTTAAGCATTTCTTAATAAAAATAATTCTCTATAATCCTCTTTGTTTTTCCACACAATGGCATTAGTTTTTGTAGACATTGGTTATTGAGATTATGAGATTTCCTTAGATATATAAGTTTAGAAGATCTATCTCTCTCTCTCTCTCTCTCTCTCTCTCTCTCTCTCTCTCTCTCTCTCTCTCTCCACACACACACACACACACACACACACACACACACACACACATACACACACACACACACACACATTCTGCAAGGCCTTGGGGTTCACCATGCTGTGGATTTTCTTTACGTGCTCTGACCAGTGAAATTATGACAACACAAATGACTTCCTGACTTTTCCCAACTGAAAAGTGGACACAATTGAAGTTTTATATTTCCAGACTGACAATGTGTAATGCTGTCTCTGAAAGCACCAGAATTTAAAAGATATGCAATAGGGGAATCTCAGGGAAATTATAGGTTGAAATATGAAAGAAACTTCACTTCCATTGTATTGTTGCTTTTAAATTAATGACCAAATTTTTATTTTCTTTTTGAGAAATGGGTCACAAAATCAAGCTTTACATCTTCAGAAAGTGATTTATAGCACTGATATTTTTCTTCATTTAGAGCCATATATTTTCACCTGCTACAGCAAAGGACATGAAAGGGTGTGAGAGCAATGGTAAATTGTGGCCCTGCAGATTATGTTTGTTCATAATTTTGCTTGACACTAACTTTTTTCTAGTTCAAATTTTAGTTTCATTTTTGAAGCCCTTCAGTCACTGAATAAATTAGTTATTAATATTATTATTAGTTATTAAATCAACAATGCAACATGATTTTTAGATTTGCCAATTTGAGAAAGTAAAATAATAATAATAAATACACAGCATAATAATTCAAACTTATATCTTATTTACAGGTATCAATAACACTCCCCTTCCCTAGAATCCACAGCAGTCTTGAGTTATATCACTGGATAGCAGTTTTGTAAAAGGAGTGTATGTGAACTTGTTGCTAATTTATATTTCATATGCTTCTACAGAGAAAATGTTCACCTCTTATAGTTAACAAAAAACAAACTAAAAGAAAAAAATAGTTGATGAGAAATTAAGAAGTTTTAGCTGGTGCTTCGATTTTCTCACTGTAGAAAATCTGAGGTGACAGCACTGTGGATAGTGTTTGACCCATAGCAAAAGGGCCAAAGTTGGGCTCCCCAGCATCCATATAAACAGAAGGTACACTGGTCTGACTGCAGTTTCAGTTCTCTGAAGACAAAGAAAGATCTTCAGGGAAATCCAGTTAGGTACAGTAACTGACTTAGTCAGCTCTGGATTAAGAGATTCCTTGACTCAGTGAATACCATGGAAAGCATCTGATAAAGATGACCGCTATCAACTTCTGGCCTCTACATGCACATACATTCTTTTACCATTAACTTTTGTTGTTTTTTGTGTTTGTTTTTTGGTTTTGTTTTGTTGGTTTGTTTGAGATGAGGCTTTTGCATAGCCATGGCTGTCCTGGAACTTGCTCTGTAGTCCAGGCTGGCCTTGAACTCAGAGATCTGCCTGCCTTTGCTTTCTGAGTGTTGGGATTAAAGGCATATGCCACTACTACCCTGATACCACTAACTTTTAATGCAAATGTACCTGAACATTCCAAATAAAACGAAGAGCTACTAAAGGAGATGAAGTAGAGAATAAACTCCTGGTTGAGGACAATGCAGCTCCTTTGCCCTAATGTCATTGGTAAGAAGCAAAAGGCCAGTATCGAGGACCTGAGACTGGGGGAGGTTCCCAGGAGTCAAGACTCCTTAGCCAAGACTGAAGGAATGGACAACCAATAACTGGCCCAATGTGAGACCCATCTCATCGGCAAGCACCAATCCTTGACACTATTAATGATACTCTGTTATGCTTGCAGACAGGAGCCTAGCAAAGCTGCCCTCTGAGAAGGTCTACCCAGCAACTGACTGAAAAAATACAGACACCCACAGCCAAACATTAGGCAGAGGGTAGGGACTCTTACGGAACAGTTGGGAGAAAGATTGAAAGCATTGAAGGTGAGAAGAACTCCACAGGAGGACCAACAGAGCCAAATAACTAGAAACCTCAGATCTCTCAGACTTAGCAACAAACCAAAGAACATATACAGGCCTAACCAAGGTCCCTGGCACATACTCAGCAGAAGAGCAGCTCAGTCCCCATGTGGATACCCCATCAATTGGAACAGGGGCTGTGCCTAAAGCTATAGCATGACTGAAAGATTTGTTTCTCAACAAGGCTGCCTTGCCTGGTCTCAGTGGGAGAGTCTGCACCAAACCCTGCTGAGACTTGATGCACCAAGGTGAGGGGACACCCAGGGGGCCCCATTCACTTAGAGAAAAAAGGGAGGGTCAACAGGAAGAGGGTCTTTGTGGTGGGGGACCCAAAGGAGGAGTAGCATTTGGGATGTGAGTAAATAATTAAAAAGCAAACAAACAAAAAGAAGCAAAGGCCACAGATACAGAAGTCACAGTAGTGAATCATAGCACCTGTTCTGAATATCTTTGGTACTCTCATCTTGTCTTTTTGTAGATTACAAATAATAATAATAATAATAATAATAATAATAATAATAATAATAAAACCTAAAAAGTGATCAATTGTGGTTCTGGTTTCCAGCTAAGATTGGGTAGAATACATAGGCAAGCATCTGAAGTTTCTCTGAAGCAAATAGCAGCAAGAAAATACAAGAAGGGCAGAACTCTGAATGTCACTGAATCATCAGTGGATTGCACTATTTCTTCTCTGCTATCTCCAGGCCGGAATTGCTGTGGCACAAAACTCATAAGTAGAGATTCTCAAAGACAGGCATAAGTTCAGGACAAAACCTTGGGTTCTGGCTTGGAAGATGTCAGACACGCTCACTCAGACAAAGGCAGAAATCTCTTATCCTCTCACCCATTCTTTTCCCACTCCTTCCTCTCTGCTCCTCCACCCCCATGCCCATCCTCAAGTCAATCCAGTGCTGGTGGCAATGACAGTGGCTGGCATAGCAGCAGCCATGAAAAGGGACCCAAATGAGCCCAACAGTGTACAATAGAAGACTTCCTGTGAGATTGGTTTCTTTGCAGTGATTGGACTTTGTGAGTAAGCACCTGCTGTTTCTGTGTTTATTATTTTCTTGCTGTAGTTTGGCTCAACAGTTGGAGAGAGTTGCAAAAACTAACACATGAGAAAAACCTAGAGTTCCAGGTTCCTGACTGGAATGAACTGAAGAGTGGAATTCCCTGCCATAAAAGGCCAGGGAGATGACAGATATGAAGCAGTCAGGAGAGGCATCAGAGTCCACATGAACTGCAAAGTGCATGTTATGATTTTAAGAAGAAGCATGATATCAGTTTAAAAAAATGCTAGGATTGCCACCACCCAGAAGTCATGATGGTATTGTTTGCAAGGACAGAGCAAAGCCAGTTAACACTACCAAGATAGAAAGTTGGAAAGTCGCTTGAGATCACCTACTTCTATCAGCTATGTTGGTCAGGGCTGCATTCTGAAATCAGTGAGGTCAACTGAGTGCTGGAATGGGAACATGAACATCTCTAAAGGTATAACACAAGCAACACTCATAGAATCATAGCATAAGACCAGGCTTTTGTCCAAACTTGTATCGCATATGAAGTGGTAGGAAGACACACATTTGTGTGGAAGACAATACACAGATGTCAATGCTGATTATCTTAGTTAGAGTTTTACTGCTGTGAACAGACACCATGACAAAAACAACACATATGAGGACAACATTTAATTAGGGCTGGCTTACAGGTTCAGAGGTTCAGTCCATTATCATCATGGCAGGAACATGGCAGTATCCAGGCAGGCATGGTGCAAGAGGAGCTGAGAGTTCTGCATTTTCATTTAGAGGCAGCTAGAAGACTGTCTACCAGGCAGCTAGGCTCTTAAAACCCATGCCCACAGTGACACACTTACTCCAACAAGGAGTGTTGTTGGAGTGTCCAAATAGTGTTACTTCCAGGGGCAAGCATACTCAAACTACCACACTGAGATAGCACAGAGGTTGGGGTAACTAACTCAAACTCTAAAGCAACTCTTGTAAGAATTACTTGAAAAGCCAGATATTATTTAAGTGAATAAAAGGAATCTCATCAACAAAATAAAAGGCAGAAATGAACACCAGTGTTTTTAGAACTTAAAAGTATTTGTATTCAAAATTTGAAACGTGTTACATTGACTCAACAGAAAAAAACAGAAATGAAAAGCAAAAAGTTATTGAACTTGGAACCTGAAGATGGATATCTTCAAGTCATCTGATTAGGAAGAAGAGTCTCAAGGAGTTGAGATACAATACAAAGTTTTAAGATTTGTGTCAATAGATACAAAGTAACAGGAAAATGTGTTGTTTCTGAAAAAAAAAAACGCTTGAAAATAAACAATGGAAACTCATGAAAGGTAGTAAAAGACATAGGTTCATGTATTTAAATAAACCAAATAGCCTTATTCTTATCATGTAGTTGGCTTAAAAATATAAAACTTTCCAAAACAGAAGCCTTCAGCTCCTGGTGGTATCTATGAAGAAGTCTACCAAACATTTGAATAAACAGCAATAGAAACTTCATCCATACTCAACAGAAAACAGAAGCCAGTGGAAGACTGTCCAGTTCCTTTTTGTGAGGTCAGCATTTCCTTGGTGAAATTGGATGACAATAACACAAGATAGGAAGTATGTAAAGTGATACCTCTCACTAACAGAGAAACAAAACTCTTCTTCTAATTGTAAACAAAATTCAGAAACATTTAATAAGGATAAAATAGACAAAACCTAGCAGAGCAAAACTGTTTCCACATTGAAAAAATAAGCATTATTTAGAAGCAAAACAACATGAGCACAGATTAAGAAAATAATTTTGACAACATTCCAAGTTTTATCCAAAATTTTAGGAATCAAGGAGAAATTGTATAGCCTGATAATGATATAGGACACACTGCTGTACTGTCTGCTGATTTCTACCCAAAACTGGAGAAAGAAGAAAGAGTTCTGCTGCAACAAGTTATGTCTTTATTAAAATGGAAGCCCAGGTTATGGCAATAAGAAAGGAAAAATCCAAAGATGTTTTAGAGACATACAGTTTCTCTATATTTGAGATTTGATGTGCCAGAATGGGGAGAGATATCTGGAGGGGGGAATCCAACTCTCTCAGAGGAGACAGGGGGATATGGGATTCTGGGAGGGGGACCAAGAAGAAGGTCAGCAATCTGGAAGTAAAGGGAATAATAATAATAAAATAATTTTTCTTCACTCAATATGATATATAGATATAGAAGTATGTTGTAGAAAACTTGAGGAAAATCAAACTACTCAATTTTATGAAATAGAATAAAAACTCAATAACTATCAATGTAATAAATCAGGGAGCATAAGGGAACTGCACACATATGATCAGTTAATTACAAAGGGAATCTATTTATGATGCAACAGTCATTTTCAACACGAGTGACTGAAAAGAGTTGTATGTCAGAGGAAAAAAATAATTGGGTTTTATTTTCAACCTTATATGAAAACAAACATCAAGTAAACCACAGATGTAAATGACAAACATAATATTTTTATTCTTATGTATTTATTTTTAACTTAGAAGCTAAAGATAGGAAGGCTTTAAAAGGCTTCCCTTTTTTAAAGTGATGATAGGCTTTGGCATTGGTTTTGAGAACTGAACTCTACATTTTGATTGTAAACCTTTAGCTGAGCTATCTTTCTATCTAAGTGAAAATAATTTTACAAAAAAAAAACTTCTGTGTTTGGGTTGAACAAACTTTCCTAAACCTTGTAGCAGAACTATAAGTAATCCAAAATTTAAAAAAATAAAAAACCTTCATTAAGGTTTAATAGACTTTATCCAGCTTCAAAACTCTTATTTAGCCATACTTTTGAGAGAAGGAAAAGATAAGGTACAGACTGGAAAAAAAACATGTAAGTCACATGTGTAGGATATCATTTGCTTTCAAAATATTACAAACAGCCAAGATAGGAACAAAAAACAGTCAGTTTTTTAAATGGGTAGAAGATGGGGCTGAAGGATTTACTGAAAGATATGCAGACAAAACAGATACGTTAAAGTAAGTTCAGCAGCCTAGACATCCAGAAGCAGAGCCATTCTGAAATGTGACCACACATCCTTTGTGCAGCTAGAACAAGAGCACTACTATCCCCCAAAGCTTGTGAGAGCAGGGAGAAGTTAAAGCTTTATAATGTGCTTTTGAGGATTAAAAATGCTATGCTATGAATAAAAAGCTCAAATTGGAAACAAGAAAAATATCCTGCAGCCAGTGAATGGGAAAGCATATAGCAAAGCATTCAAATAGTAACTAGAACAGTACTCCTGAGAAAAAGGAATGAGCCCATAAGACACAGTTTCCAGATACCAGCTCCATTGATGCTGGGTAAACAGTTTAAAAGGTTGCATCCTATCTGTTCAAATTTCTATAATCATCTTAGAAAAAAATTGTACTGATTGGACTTTGACCACCTCTGTGGTTTTGATGTGATTTTGGGCTCAAAGAATTTGACAGGGATGGATGGTTAATTTCCAATGTGGCAATACTGAGGAGTATTTAGTAGAACCTTTAGAGATGGGACCTCTTGGAAGTGATTAATTTATTGCATTAAGATTACCAGTCTTTGGAAGAAAACAACACTTTCTTGGGAGTGTTTTTAATATTCTAGGATAAGATTGGTACTTGCAGGGTTTTTGATAAGTAAGCACGGTATCTTTCCTGACTACTCTTAAAGAACCCCCATCACCCTTACAAGCACTCTTATCACATGGCTCCATTCACCATGTTATGACACAGTGGGAAGCCCTTAGCGATGTGGTTTTTTTCAACTTGTGTATTCTATCTTCCAAACTGTAAACCAAAATAATACCCAGTGTACGTGTTTTGTCAAAGCAACACACAATAGACAAAGAACCTATGAGAGATTAGCATAGGGGCATTTGCTGAAGTAATGAAAGTATTTTTATTCTGATTTGTGTAACAGTTACATGAGTCAATACCTTGTTAAAATTCAGAGAACTCTACACTTTAAAGAACCCATTATTTTGTGCAATTAATGTATGCTACTAAAAAGAAAATGTTTTATTGTATTTTAAACTTTAACAATAAATTTTCAAAATGTATAGCTCACTGGGGAAAATTAAATTAAAATGTAAAAGTAATGTTGAGTTTGAAATTTCTTCATTCTAAACCAGTATACAATGACTCATCCATCAAGAAAATAAATTTTTAACTACTTTCTCAGTCTAAGAAGTGAATATAATACACAGCTCAACTCTCTTTATAGCAGGTCTTAAATGTTTTTTTTCATCTATGTTTTCCATTTTCATTTTAAAAATAATGAGAAATCTATAAAATGTTTGTGCATAGGCTATCCTTTTTAGTACTTAAAATAGTAAAAAATAACACTGAGTTAGTGAACACATGTAACTCATATCAACAATGAGAAGCTATTATATGTTAACAGAATGCTATTTTAAATAGACATAATATTCTAACTTAAGTAGTGAGAGATGTAAAATTGTCTTAATAGTTTCAAGTTTCTTCCATGTCAAGCTCACTAGGTGACAGCTAGTTGCTTGCACCTGCTTTAGTTCTATGGGATGCCTAAAACCTGAGAACTATAGCTTCAGACAATATGACAGTACAAAGAAAAACTAAGATTCATGGCATTGCCTCTATCAGCAAATGTTTATATACTAAGCACAAATGTGTTTGAAATATTTGTCAAGCATCCATAAAGAGCTGGAAGCCATTCCGTTCTACATGCATGAAGGCACAGGAAAGCTTTAGCTCTGGCCAACACCACATCTGCTTCCCTGACTCCAGATCACACACTCTTTCCTTCTATTATTGTGCACTCTAAATGCCTTAGTAGAGACACTACTCTCTTGTTTGCTTTTTAACCCTCTGGATTAATTTATAGTGTATATCAAGCACATTCTGAAACATTCAATATTCTTTTTGTTCTAAAATTGTTTTCATTTAGGTTTTTTTTTTTTTTTACCATTTTCTTTTTAATTTTCCATGAATAAAGTCTTCCAAAATATTGTCTGAATTTTTATGAATAACAACAGCTGTATATTCCCAGGTTGGCTGTGACCCCCAAAGCAGCACTGGCACCAAGCCAATGTTCTCTCCTTGACAGCATCAAGAATATGAACAGTTTCAGGATCCTGGGCCCTGTCTGATCCTTTTTATGTCTGAACCCACAGCAGATAAGAGCAGGAATGGTGTTAAATGAAAATAACACACTTTCTGGACATTCCATTTTGGACTTGTGCAAAAGTCATTAATATAGAATCTATATGTGATTATATTTTCATAAGGAGTTTGAAACACTTATAGGTTACTATTATATCATGTATTCTTTAAGCAGGAATACATTGATACGAGACTTGATTCAACATATTCTATAGCCTGCCCATTAAAAATAAATGGAAGGAAACTTCATAGACTTCCTGTTTTTCTGGTGAGATCTGATGCTCAGTGAACTATTACCTCAACATGATTCTATTTAGCTTGTGATCCTGGGAGTCAGTCATGTGTTTTCTCCTTAATTAGCTGATTCATCCAGGTCCAAGTCTACAGTGAGCTGATACTGTTCATATCTGCAACACTGTTCATACCTAATCCATCCGTGTGTTGATTAGTCACAATTCAGAACCAGAATAGGTAAGATGCTATTGAGGTTTAAAATGGAAACTTACAAACTATCTTTTCTGTCAATTACAGAGCAAGTCCAAGGCCAGCTCAAATCAAACAGAGAGGGTAGAGTGTGGAGTCCATCTCTGGTGAAAACAATTCTGAATTGTTGTATTGGTATTTCAACATGAAGGAGACTAAAAGACAGGTGTTTCTAACAGTCTACCTACCTACCATATTTCTTTTATAATAAAATTCAGAGAGCTACTCAGAGCACTAGAAAGAGTTCATTAAAATGCAAAAATGGCTTCTGGTCTGCTCCTGAGCACTGAGCAGATCTTGAGCTTCAGCTCTGCACCAAATCCCACAAAACCCAGAGGAGACAGGACTCCCAGGAGCTCTAACCAACCCCCACCGGGATCTTAGGTAAGGAGGCAGCAACACCTAACAGGAGCCCCAAATAGGGAGTAACTGAAACCCATGGGAACCCAGGAACTCCTTCCTGGCTAGGGGAACTGGTTCCTTCTGGCCTGCTCCTGAGAACTGAGCAGATCTTGAGCTTCAGCTTTGCACCCAATCCCACAAATCCCAGAGGGGGCTGGACTCACAGGAGCTCTAACACACTCAGAAACATACAGTCCTAGGAAAACTGGATCTCAGGAGATTGGTCACACCAGGATTTCAGGATCCCAGAGGCAGACTGACTCCCAGGAGCTCTTACACCCAGGATGTCAGGATCACAGAGACAGCTGAACTCTGAGGAGTTCTGACATAACCACAATAACAGAAAAGACAGGTTTCAGTCAGAGACAGTGAGTACAGGTCATACTAAAGATGTCAAAAAGCAAGCTCAAGAACATAAGCATCAGCAACCAAGAGTACTTGGCATGATCAGAACCTAGTTCTCCCACCATAGCAAGTCCCCAAAACCACATCACACTCGAAAAGCAAAGTTCAGATTTAAAATCACTTCTCATGATAATAATAGAGGATATTAAGAATGATATAAATAACACACTCAAAGAAATAGAAGAGAAAACAGGTAGAAGCCGTTAAAGAGAAAGCAGAAAAATCCCTTAAAGTATTACAAGAAAATACAACCAAACAGGTGAAGAAATTGAACAAAACCATCCAGGACATAAAAATGGAAGTAGAAACAATAAAGAAATCTCAAAGGAGACTACCCTAGAGATAGAAAACTTAAGAAAGAGATCAAGAGTAATAGATGTAAGCATCACCAACAAAATACAAGAGATAGAAGAGAAGATCTCAGATGCAGAAGATACCATAGAAAATATTGACACAACTGTCAAAAAAAATGCAAAGTGCAAAGATCTCTTAACCTAAAACATCCAAGTAATCCAGGACACAATGAGAAGACCAAACCTAAGTATAATAGGTATAGAAGAGAGTAAAGATTCCCAACTTAAAGGGTCAGTAAATATCTTTAACAAAATTATAGAAGAAAACTTCCCGAACCTAAAGAAAGAGATGCCCATAAACAAACAAGAAAACTACAGAACTCCAAGTAGACTAGACAAGAAAAGAAATATCACCTGTCACATAATAATCAAAATGTAAAATGCACAAAACAAAGAAAGAATATTAAAAGCAGTAAGAAAAAAAAAGGTCAAGTAACATATAAAGGCAGACCTATAACAATTCCACCAGACTTCTCACCAGAAACTCTAAAAATCAGAAGATCCTGGACAGATGTCATACAGATCCTAAGAGATCACAAATGCAAGCCCTGTCTACTACACCCAGCAAAACTCTCAATCACCATAGATGAAGAAACCAAGATATTCCATGATAAACCCAAATTTACACATTACCTTTCCACAAACCCAGCACTACAAAGAATAATAGAGTAAAACTTTCAATACAAGGAGGGAAATTATACCCTAGAAAGAGCAAGAAAGTCATCTTCTTCCAACAAATGCCAAAAGAAGATAGCAATAGCCACACAAACATAATTCCATCACTAATAACAAAAGTAACAGAAAACAACAATCACCTTTCCTTAATATCTCTTAAGATCAATGGACTCAATTCCCTAATAAAAAGATGTAGACTAATGGACTGGATATGTAAACAGGACTCAGCATTGTCCTGCATACAGGAAATACACCTCAGTGACAAAGGCAGACACTACCTTATAATAAAAGGCTGGAAAACAATTTTCCAAGCAAATGGTTCTAAGAAACAAGCTGGGTTAGCCATTTTAATATTGAATAAAATCGACTTTCAACTTAAAGCTATCAAAAAAAAAAAAAAAAAAGAAGAAGAAGAACACTTCATACTCATCAAAGAAAAAGTCAACCAAGATGAACTATCAATTCTGAACATCTATGCTCCAAACACAAGGGCACCCACTTTCATAAAAGAAACTTTACTAAACCTCAAAGCACATATTGCACCTCACACAATAATAGGGGAGACTTCAACACCTCACTCTCAGCAATGGACACATCATGGAAACATAAACTAAACAGAGACACAGTGAAACTAACAGAAGTTATGAACCAAATGGATTTAACAGATATCTATAGAACATTTCATCTGAAAACAAAAGAATATACCTTCTTCTCAGCACCTCATGGTACCTTTTTCAAAAATTACCATATAATTTGTCACAAAGCAGGCCTCAACAGATACAAGCAAATTGAAATAATCCCATGCATCACATCAGATCACCATGCACAAAGACTGGTCTTCAATAATGACAAAAACAATGGAAATCACAAATATACATATATGTGGAAACTGAACAACACTCTACTCAATGATATTTTGGTCAGGGAAGAAATAAAGAAATTAAAGACATTTTAGAAAATGAAGACACATACCAAAACTTATGGGACACAATGAAAGCAGTGCAAAGAGGAAAACTCATAGCTCTAAGTGCCTACAAAAAGAAGCTAGCAGCTTGACAACACATCTGAAAGCTCTAGAACAAAAAGAAGCGAATGCACACAAGAGAGATAGGCAGCATGGAAATAATCAAACTCAGGCCTGAAATCAACCAAGTAGAAACCAAAAGAATTATAAAAAGAATTAATAAAACCAGGAGCTGGGTCTTTGAGAAAATCAACAAGATAGATAAACCTTTAGCCAGATTAATCAGAGGGCAGAGAGACAGTATTCAAATTAACAAAATCAGAACTGAAAAGGGAAACATAACAACAGAAACTGAGGAAATTAAAAAAAAAATCATCAAATCCTACTACGAAAGTCTATACTCAACAGAATTTGAAAATGTGGATTAAATAAACAATTTTCTAGACAGATACCAGTTACTGAAGTTAAATCAAGACCAGATAAACCATCTAAAAAGTGCTGTAACCCCTAAAGCAATAGCAGCAGTCATTAAAAGTCTCCTCGCCAAAAAAAAAAAAAAAAAAAAAAAAAAAAAAAAAAAAAAAAAAAAAAAAGCAAGCCCAGGACTGAGTAGTTTTAGTGCAGAGTTCTATCAAATCTTCAAAGAAGGCCTAATACCAATCTCTTTAAACCATTCCACAAAATAGAAACAGAAGAAACACTACCCAATTAGTTTTATGAAGGCACAAGTATGTTCATATCTAAAACACACAAAGACCCAACAAAGAAAGAGAATTTCAGAACAATCCCCCTTATGAATATTGATGCAAAAATACTCAATAAAATTCTCACAAACCGAATCCAACAACACATCAAAACAATCACCCATCATGATCAAGTAGGGTTTATCCCAGGAATGCAGGGATAGTTCGATATACAGAAAACCATCAACGTAATCCACTATATAAACAAACTCAAAGAAAAAAAACCACATGATCATATCATATCACTAGATGTTAAGAAAGCATTTGACAAGATTGAACATCCCTTCATGGTAAAAGTCTTGGAAAGAACAGGAATTCAAGGACCATACGTAAACAGTAAAAGCAATATACAGCAAACCAGTAGCCAACATCAAACTAAATGGAGAGAAACTTGAAGCAATCCCACTAAAATCATGGACTAAACAATGCTGCCCACTCTCTTCCTACCTATTCAATATAGTACTCGAAGTCCTAACCAAAGTAATTAGGCAACAAAAGGAAGTCAAAGGGATACAAATTGGAAAGGAAGAAGTCAAAATTTCACTATTTGTAGATGATCTGATAGTAGACTTAACTGACCTTAAAACTTCTACCAGAGAACTCCTAAACCTGATAAACAACTTCAACAAAGCGGCTGGATGTAAAATTAACTCAAACAAATCAGTAACCTTCCTCTACTCAAAGAACAAACAGGCTGAGACAGAAATTAGGGAAACAAAACCCTTCACTATAGTCACAAATAATATAAAATACTTCTGTGTGAATCTAACCAAGCAAGTAAAAGATCTGTATGACAAGAACTTCAAGTCCTTGAAGAAACAAATTGAGGCAGATCTCAGAAGATGTAAAGATCTCCCATGCTCATGGATTGGCAGGATTAATATAGTAAAAATGGCCATCTTGCCAAAAGCAATCTATAGATTATATGCAATTTTCATCAAAATTCCAACTCAATTCCTCATTAAGTTAGAAAGAGCAATTTTCAAGTCACTTGGAATAACAAAAAACCCAGGATAGCAAAAACTGGGTATATACCGAAAGATGTTCCAACATACAACAGGGACACATGCTCCACTATGTTCATAGAAGCCTTATTTACAATAGCCAGAAGCTGGAAAGAACCCAGATGTCCTTCAACAGAGGAATAAATACAGAAAACGTGGTACATTTATATTTGGAGTACTACTCAGGTATTAAAAACAATGAATTTATGAAATTCTTAGGCAAATGGTTGGAACTGGAAAATATCATGCTGAGTGAGGTGACCCAATCACAAAAGAACACACATGGTATGCACTCACTGATAAGTGGATATTAGCCCAAAAGCTCATAATACCCAAGATACAACTCACAGACCACATGAAGCTCATGAAGAAGAAAGACCAAAGTGTGGGTGTTTCAGTCCTTCTTAGAAGAAGTAACAAAATACTCATGGAAGCAAGTATGGAGACAAAGTGTGAAGTAGAGAATGGAGGAGGGACTGACTAGAAATGACCTCACCTGTGGATCCATCCCATGTGCAGTCACCAAATGCAGACACTGTTGTGGATGCCAGGAAGTGCATGCTGACAGGAGTCTGACATACATGTCTCTTGAGAGGCTTTCTCAGTGTCTGACATAAACAGAAGCAGATACTCATAGCTAACCATTGAACTGTTCACAGAGTCCCCAATGGAGGAGTTAGAAAGAAGTCTGAAGCAGCTGAAGGGGCTGCAGCCCCATGGGGAGAGTGACAATACCAACCAACCAGAGCTCCCAGGGTCTAAACCTCCACCCTGGGAACACAAAGGGATTGACTCATGGCTCCACCTGTATAAGTATTTGTGGATAGACTTTCAGGCATCTGTGGGAGAGGAGGGCCTTGGTACCTAGAAGGCTGGATGCCCTAGTGTTAGGGAATAAGAAAGCAGGGAGGCAGAAATGTCTGGATGGGTGGGGACACACTTTCATAGAAGTAGGAGGAGGGATGATGGGATAAGGGTTTTTTTGGGGGGAGGATGAGGAAAGGGGATAACATTTGAAAGGTAAATAAATAAAATATCCAATTTAAAAAACAGATAATGGAACTGGCAATTGTAGTCTAGCAGTTGAGATTTTATGAACAATTATGGGGATTCCTTATAATCCTCAAGGACAAAGTATTGTGAAAGTGGACCATGGAACTTTAAACAATATCTTCATAAAATAAAACCTGGGGAGGTATATACTTGTACACCACAAATTTATTTAAATCATGCTCTTTTTACTTAATTTTTTTTTAAATTTGGATGCCAAAAAACTTTCTGATGGGTGTCCATGGTACCCTACAACTAGGCATACTTAAGCCTAGGTGAAACAAAGAATGCACTTACTAGCATATGACATGATCCCGACCAGGTATCTAATATGGGAAAGAGGGCATTTTTATGTTTTTTCTGCAGGATGCTGAAGGAGCATGGTGGCTGCCAGAATGATTGGTGAGACATGCTGTGGCTGAGACAAAGAATGATGCTGCCCTTTGATCTTGCTGAGTGCCCTGACAAGGGTGACTGGGAAGCTGTATTGCACATATGTTCCTGACCCACCTTTGCTTACCTCTATCTCAGATGGTGCAAGCTACCTAGTCTCAAGTTTTTAGACCTTGTGGGTCAGAGAATCAAAAAGAGAAGTTATAATGACTCTTGTATTTTTCTTAAAGGTGACCAGTTATTCGTACTCAATCATGTACTGGTCTAGAAATTAATCCACTATTGGAAATAACAGTCTTTATTTGAAAGGCTGGATCTGGACATTTTCAGAGACATATTTGGAAGTTAGCTGCAGTTCTCTATGATGTTATGATAAGAAGAGATAAAGTTAGGACAGGATCTGGATTTCAAACAAGGTTAGTGCATGTGTTAAGGCTCTTTTAATTGTCAAGTTAAAATTACTTTTTTCTCTCCTATGGTATTTATTCTAAGTTGCATTGACTGTATACTTTCTAATTGTGTTAGTGTGTTGAAAGCTGGCATGCCTGTTATGGGGGTCTATCAGCCAGATTTTGTTTTATTGCCCTGAGTATTAGAAAACCTTGATTTTCTGATTTAAAAAAAAAGCTCGTAAGTGCTGGAAGAAATGAGTTAGACTTTAAGCAGAAGCAAGAGGGTAGCGGGCTTGATTATTGCTGGTATAACAGCTTTAATTACATTAATTGCTAGCACCACTGCTTCTACAATAGCTTTGACACAAGAAGTTAAGATAGCTACCTTTGTTAATCATTTAGCAAAAAAATGTTACTAATGTCTTGAGTATACAAGAGGATTTATATAAGTGTTTGGAACAACAGATTGATGCTTTATATCCTATTCAAATTATTGGATGGAGGTTCAGTGTTTAAGAGTTAGGAGCCATCTCACATGTCATGCTAAATACCATTGGAGTTGTGTTGCTTCTAAAATTTACAATGATAGTCATTATTACTAGAAAAAAGCTTGAAGACATTTGTAGGATATTTGGCATAATTCTAACACCTCTCTGGATGTTTTAACTCTGCAATAATGAGATTATGAATTTAAAGAATGTGGTTCTGCTGTGCTTTGATGTTGTATATAATGCTGATAAAATTATCTATGGCTTGAGGTCAGTACTTCCATTATAGTCAAACCTCAGGAATGGCATATATAGCTTGATCATGCTAGCCCTTTTTGTTTTGGGAATACTTTTATTCCTGCCCATCATGTTAAACATCTAATAACATCAACAGGTTGGAAGCCAAAGTACATGACTTGAAACTGAAAATGGATGCCCAGAAAGAGTTACTAATTTAACAGCCTGACAAGGCAAGGATGGGTAAGATTCTGTACAAACCTTACCAATCTAAGACTGAAGTGCATTGGTTTTGATAATGCATATTCCATGATGGGTAAGGAAGGCATTTTTGTCAGAAGCACCTAAGACAGACTCAGTCTGGTTTATGCAATAATAAAGTGGGGAGATGTGGAGAGCTTTTGGGGAAGCCTGGCAGGAATCTGACATGGGCCAAGAACAAGGAAATGGGCTGCTTGGAAAAAATCTGACATTGGCCAAGGACAAGGAAATGGACTGCAGAAAGGAATCTGACATTAGGCTAGAACAAAAAAGTAATTTTAGGCAGGAATTAAATCCTAGGCTAGAACAACAAAGTAATTTCAGGCAGGAATCTAAATCTTAGGGTAAAACAAAGAAGTAGGCTTCAGGCATAAAAATGACTTTGGGCTAGGATAGGGAAGTAGGCTCCAATATTTTGGTCATCCTGATAAGCCATTAGAAACAGTGATCACAGGAGTGATCATAGGACTCTGCTTATTGTCCTGCTTGTTCTTTGACTATCTGGGTTTATTGCTTTCCTTGTTCTTTGACTATTTATATTTATTATTTGCTTTTTCCTTGACTATTTGCATCTATTGTATTGCTAGTTCCTCAACCTAGAACTGACCTTAATATTTGCATGTAATTTAAATGGCATAAAAGCAAAAAGGAGGAGGAGGGATGAAATAGGAGGTTAATGGGGGGGGGGAATGGGGAAAGAGGAACACATCTGAAATGTAAATAAAATATCGAATAAAAAATGCAGAGGTGGAAAAGATAGCATTATGTATGGGAAAGTATCAAAATAGTCAAGAAAGAGTCCTTCTGTTGGTGGTAACAGGGACAGGGTGGAAAAAAATGAGTGGAATAATGGATACTGTGACCTCTATTGTGTGGCTAGCTGGAGTTTAGCTAGTGTAACAGAGAGTAAGGTTGAGAGAAAGATCTGGGCAGAAATCCACAAAAGTTGTAAGGATAAAAATTAGTATTTCAGAGTAGTCCTGCAGACAAAACAATGCACTGTTTGTTGTCTAAGCATTTTGGAAAGTCTTATAAACACACCTATATACATGTGCATGCACACACACATACACACACACATACACACATACAGACATACACATGCACACATGCATGTACACACACACACATGTACACGCACACACACATGCTCCTGGAAGGACAAAATTTGCCTTAAACACTTCAAGGTTGGGTCTTCCTTCAGATATTTAGCTACTGATCTCTCTAATTTTCAAAGTCTTACATCCTCCCCCTTCCATTTCTCAGTCATTAACCTGGCCCTTAATAGTTCATGCCTGGTATGTTACAACAGCATCTCAATGGGCATATTATGGTGGTTGTTTTTTTCCTTTATATAATTCTAAGAAAAGAATAGTAAAAGTATCAACTTAGAATTTTATGTCCTTATGAGTTTATTGTTTTAGACTGTCATCATAAGTCAACTATTTATTAAGTTCTTGTCATATGCTACACACTGCACATAAATTGTGTTATTCAAAATATGCTTCTTCAAACTGCATAGGTTTTCTTTAACTGTCTTTAAAAATATATATAGTAATTTTTATGTATCTGTGAGCTGACTAAGCAGATGTTTTCTCACTTTTTAAAGGCATACGTAAGAGTGACAAAACCATGTAACAAGCTAGTCTATTATCTAGCAGTCTAAGATTTGGGGAAAAAAAGTGAGAACCCTCACCAGGCATTGTGGATTGGGTCCAGTTGAGACTTCTGGTGAGCAAGTTCCAAAAAAACAGTAAATAAGAGGTTCATGTCAATCCAGGATGCTTGCTCTCTTCCATCCATACTTTTCTAGAGACACAAACTAGTTACAAAAAATTAATATTGGCATGACCAAAGACAGAAAGTTTGTTCCTAAGAAATATTTCTCAGCTTTATGAGGTGTGTACACCTATACCAGTACTTGGAATATAAGACCAGTAGAATTCTGAGTTCAAGGCCAGCCTGAGCTACATCATGAGATTATATTACAATATTATATTAAAATAGAACCAACGAGGTCCAGAAAGATAGTTGAATGGTTAAGGCTCCTGCTGCCAAGGTTGACTGAGTTTGATTTCTTGGATCCACATGGTGAAGGGAGATAAGTGACTCTGATAGGCTGTCCTCTCACTCCAAAGTGAAAGTCACACATATGTACATCCACACAAATATGAGCACACACATGCACTCACACACATGCACTCACACATATGGGCACACACATTGGCACACATGCATATACACATGCACACACATGCACACACTAAATAAATAAAGTTAACTAAAGAAAATCCCAAACAACAGGTAAACAACAAAAAACCACCACTTCTTATGTGAGGTACATTTGACAAACAATGATTAGGGGTTTTGAATGCCTTCAGAGAAAAACGGAATATCGTTTATGTTGAAATGTTGAGGTTTCTAAACACTAAATAGAAAAGATACAATCTGCTCACCTCTGGATTTTTCATGTTTACATAAGTCCTGTACTGTGAAATTTAGTTTAAAACAAATAAAAAATATAGTAAATGTTTCTTACAATGTGTGTGTGTGTGTGTGTGTGTGTGTGTGTGTGTGTGTGTGTGAATGTTTAACCTACTGATTCCAAATAACGTAATCATGGGATGAGGTTTTAGCCTAGAGGCAAAAGTGTTTGTCTAGCATATATGATGCCCTGGGTTCAATCTCCAGTACTGAAAAATAAATCCAGAAAATGAGAGCTCAACTTCTCTTCACTCAAACACTACACGTTCTAGAAACACAGACCATTCTCTATGGATAATGTGTTTTCCCTTCTACAGACTTCCTCCTATCCACAAAATATTTTTCAACTTTTACCTCCTCAAGGGAATTTTCTGAGAGAAAGTTAAGCCATAAAAATGCTTTAATTTTAGATTCAACTTTTTACAATATCTACTCCTATAGATTTCATATTGCATTCAATAGTTGCTTGTTTCTGTACCCAATTTTTATTCTACTAAAAGATCTATCATAATTCCAAGAACAGAAGAGATTTCCCAGGTTCACAACATGTGGGGAGCGATAATTATGGCCATCGAAGACAGTTCCTTCTCCATTTGACACGTCTCATCTCTTTAGTTTCTCTGAATGTTTAGTTTCTCTGGATGTGCCCTATATTGTTTAAATGCATTTTATTGCTATATACTCTTTTTTCAAAAGATTTATTTATTTTATGTATATGAGTACACTGTAGCTATTTTTAGACACACCAGAAGAGGTCATTGGATCCCATTACACATGGTTGTGAAGCATCATGTGGTTGCTAGGAATTGAACCCATGTCCTCTGGAAGAGCAGTGAATGCTCTTATTCTCTGAGCCATCTCTCTAACCAAGAGCTACATACTCCTGGCCTGCCCCTGCATATCTGTTCTTGATTGAAGTACTTTGAACTTCAGATTCATATACTCAAGACACAACCCACAAAGTGTAACTCTGTATAGTGATGAAGATTTTTTTATTATCATTTTAGGTATTTTTATATTTATTTGTTTGTTTTATATCTTGATCACAGTTTCCTCTCCCACCTTTTTTCCCAGCCTCCCATCCCACCATCAACCATTCCTCTTTGGTTTATCTTCCGTAAAAGGCAGTCTTTCCAAGGATATCAACCAGCCTTGGCATATCAAGTTGCAGTAATGCTAGGCACCTCCACTCCTATTAAGGCCAGACAATGCAACCCAGTAGAAGGAAATGGGCCCAAAGGCAGGCAACCGAGTCAGAGACAACCCCTGCTCCCACTGTCAAATGCCCACAAGAAGATCAAGATACACAACTGTAGCATACATGCAGAGGGCCTAGGTCAGTCATGTGAAGGCTTCCTGGTTTGTAGTTCAGTCTCTGTGAGTACCTATGAGCCCAAGTTAGTTGGTTCTCTGGGTTTTCTTGTGGTTTCCTTGACCCCTCTGGCTCCTACAATCCATTTTCTCTCTCTTCACCCTTTTTGTCACGATCTCCCAAGCTCTACCTAATTGTCTGGCTGTGGATACCTGCATCTGTTTACCTCAGCTTCTGGGTGAAGCCTCTCTGATGACTATTGAGCTAGGCACCAATCTATGAGTATAGCAAAATGTTATTAGGAATCCTTTCATCGATTTTTTTTGCCAGTCAAGTTTGGCAATGAAAATTCCCAGGAATTATTGAGGGTGACCCTAGCTAAGACTCCTAGCAACGGAGGATACAAAGCCTGAACCACACATTTCCTAGAATCAGGCAAGACTTCCAATGGAGGGTTTGGGACACCAACCCACACAGAAAATCTTGGACCTAAAATTTGTCCTTCCTACAATATGTGCTGTGGTAAAGGTGGCACAGAAATTATGGGAGTGGCTAACCAATGACTGGTCCAGTTTGATACTATTGCCATAAGAGGAAGCCTACCCCTGACAATGCCTGGAGGGCCAGGAAGCAGAGACTGGATAGCCTAGAGACCTACAATGGAGATAAGGTATTTTAAAGCTATAAGTGCATTAAAATGAAAGTGTTTAGGATGGAAGGAGGCATAAGCAGGAACACTGATATTCTGATAGAGATATCAGAAATACCCATGCACACGCACACACACACACACACACACACACACACACACACACACACACACACAACGTGCGCACGTGGGGAAAGCCACAAAGTAGATCAGAATGCTGAGCTAAGGAGCTTATGTCTGGAGAAATCATACCTGCTAGCTAGCACCCTGATTTGGGGACTAAGACCTTTAGATGTCATAATTTTTGTTGTTGCTGTTTCAGTTGCTCAGTTTGTAAAGGTCTATTTTTTCAGCCCTAGAAATTTGCATGTACCTTAAACTAGATTCTGTAGCCATGCTTATTACTCTTTCAACATCTTTATGCTGCGTTTGGAGTGAGCCTACTCTCATTTCCTCGTAGGTTTTATTTCAATATAAAAGTTACAATAATCTAGGAGAATCTTCAGCATCAGCATCAGAGCACATGTGAGCCTCGGCAGCATCATTCTGTCTTTGAGATTTATCCACCTAGTGATCTCTACAGTAAAATACCAGTCAAATTTCCAGCTAAGGAAACAGGAAGAAAAGAGGAAATTTGATCAGGCAAGTGTTATTTCACATTAGATCTCTATCACTTAAAGTTTTCAGGACACCCCAAGATAAAATCTAAAGACCTTGCAATATTTAAATGCTTATCAGGAACTGGTGGTGATCAGCCAGCATACATGGTATGTGGCCATGACAACAACATATGCTACAAAAATAGAATTTCCGTGTTTATCTTTTTCATCCTGAAAGCATACTGTCCCACCAGTGTGTGAATGTTCCAACCTAAAAACATGAAGAAGCTGCATGGCAAAGTGCTAAGCCATGCTTATGCTTAAATCTGGCTTCCTTATTGTCTGCCAGAGTCTTTACTGTGTCTTGATGCTTTTGAAGCACAGTATACACTTTTTCTTTGAGCCTGTGGAAGACAGGGTCATTCCTCTGAGAAGAATGAGTTTTTGAATTACAGGGAATGGGTGAGAGATGGAGTAATGGTTCTTTCCTGATCAAAGTGCTGGTAATAGGTTTAGGAAGGAAATAATTCAAGTCAACACTGTGCACACCTGCCAGACGGGATTCAACTGATGTGCCAGACTGTTGACAAACAAATGATCTATGAGAATATTTAGAAAACATTTTTAACAAATGCTGTATTCTGATAGATGTCCAGACACAGACAAACCACAACATGATGAATTTGAGTCACAAAAAAAGGACATCATGTGGTTTAAGACACATATCCATAGGTAGTTATGAGGAAGACAAATTGTTTATAAGAACCTATGATTGTCGTGGGTGCCCTTCTGGTCCACTGTGAGCCCCACCTGAGGCTCAGGACAGATCTGGGAAACTATTCTTTAAAAAGGTAGCAATGAGCTGTGCTCATTGTGCATCTGTTGTAGTGCTCACTGGACTCCACTCCCTCTGTGGAAACTGGACAAACAAAATGCCAGTCCTCCCCAGCCCACCCCTTCCCCACATGCCCAGCTCACCCTCAGCACAAACTCTAACAGTGATTACCCAGATGACCACTTGCAACAGACAAGAAACCAATAGGACAACACTGGGAGGAAATGGACTCTAGAATCAAATCTCAGATCTTCCCAAACACCAAACTATCTCTAGGACTGAGAGAGGGGTGTGGGGTTACAGGGAGAAGTATCTTTCCAGACAAGACATCTTTAAATGACAATTCTTTTTGCAATGTCCATAAGTATATTCTTTCCTCTGTTAGGTCACAATTGAACCTAAGAATCACTAAACTTTGGCCAGCTGAATCCACTTTTCCTCTGGGATCAGCTTGTGGAGGGTGACGGATAAGAGCACTCAGCACACTCAAGACCTGAACTCTAGCACACATGCTGCTCTGTGGACAGCATTAATATGTAGAAGACCACAGTCAGGAGGAGGATTATGTTCTGAAAGAGAGAGAAATTCAGAGCTTTCCTCTCTGCCTTAAAGCTTCAAGGTGCATATAAATAATTCACAATGTACATTATTAACTTGCTCATAAAGTTAACTTTTGCTAGAATTTCACCACACCACTATATATGAAAAAAAAAAAAAACCCTTTTCGCAAAGATAATTGGAAATCAGTATTTGATAGATTTTCTCAAGAAAAGAATTGTTAAATCTTAAGATATTTTTACTATAATAATAACAATATAGGGCTCATTGAATTTTAAAGGTTACACATTATGACTTAAACATTACTTAATAGATGCATGAACCAAAGCATTCAGTGCAACATTGATATGTATAATTTTATGATTTTATTCATCACTTAAATATACTTAATAATTAAAGGAGTAAAAAAATATTAGAAAAACCTGACCCATTAGAGATGGATATAAATGAAGACATGGCACATTCTCTCCTCCCTACATGTGCCTTCTTCTGAGTAGTGATGCAATCAGTCATACTCTAGAAACTAAATTGTCACCTTTCACTGGAAAGTTTATTGTGTATATTTTTAAAATCTGGCTTTAGAGACCTTATTGTGTTTAGCCACCACATACTACTTTGCAGTATTGATTGTAAGGCAAATTATTCCCAGTCCTTAGTCATGAAAATTTGATATTTCCTTAATGTCTGGCTTTAAAAGAACACACACATTTGATTTTCATGCATATATATGCACTGCTTTGAAGCACATACTAAAATAAAATATATAATGACATTTGAAGGAGTAATAGCAATTAAAACATTCATATATGTTAAAAGTTTTTCTTCAAATGTTTAAATTGAATTAATGTGTAACCTAAGCAGTGCATATCAGAATTCCCAACTGTTTCACTCACAGTAGTTACTAGCATTTTAACTCTTTCCAAAAGGGGTAGGGAAACATATACAACTCCTAGTCACTTATTTAAGTTTTGTTTGGTGAAACTGAACATGTTTTATTTGCAAGTGGATATTTGTGAGTTGTGTGCCTTTGTTCTTTTGAAAAAATGTTTTTCTCCCTATTATCACATTACTATATAAGATATACTTTTGCTGGAGGCTATCATTACATTCTTTCATGTGGTACATGTTGTGAATGTATTTATTGATGATATTTTAAGAATTTCTTTGTTGGTGTGGAAATTATAAATAGTAATGTAGCATATTTACAAAATGTAACACTATTCAGACTTAAAAAATAGACATTTTGTTATTTTCCACAGCATGAAGAACATTAAATAAGTGATACACAGAAACAAGCACATGTGATCTCATCTACATGTGAAATATGCACAGGTGAACTCATAGAAGAAAAGTATATATTGGGTGGTCTCAAAGTGGGCAAAAGACCAGGAGATACTAAAGAATACACAAGTTCAACTTGATGACTCCAGTTAATGACAAGGTAATATGAACCTGAAAACTGCTAGAAATATTTTAAATACCATAGAATGGTATATTCCCATCACAGTTCAGAAAGTGGTTACTTTTCTCCTTGCTTTACCCAAACAGGTTCATGGTTTCAGTCTGTCATGGTGGAGACAGAATGGTAGGGGTAGTTCTTTGGTGGCTACAACATGAAAAACACCAGAATGCTTGCTCACATGTTCACATATTGGGTATACTACCATATCTAGAAGAGCTATGGGTAATTAATAACTAATAAGAAAAGGAGAATCAATCTTTTCCAGAGATGGGTCCTCTAATTGGTTATTCAATACTATGTGGTCAGCACTAAAGGCATAACAACCTAAATGGACTCAGTAGATTGTTTTTATTTATTTATTCATGTGTGTGTGTGTGTGTGAGTTTGTGTGTGTGCCTGTGAGTGTGTGTGTATGTGTGTATGTGTGTGCGTGCGTGCGTGCGTGCATGCGTGTGTGTGTGTGTATGTGTGTGTGTATGAGGGAGAGACAAACAATAATAGACAAAAAGGAGATGAAAGATGTGATGGAGAATATGGGAACTGGGAGAATTTATAAGGATGAGAAGGCAACTTATGTAAATACAGTACACATATATAGAAACTTAAAAATATTATAAATAAAATAAAAAGGAATGCTGCCTGTCACTCTGGCTGGTTTCCTTCCTTCACTTTTTATTCTGTCTACAATCACAATGTATGGGGCAATGCTGTTCACATTTGAGGTAGGATTTCCTCTTTAGTTAATTTCTTCCAGAAACTTCCTGAAAGAAATGCCAAAGGTTCTCTAACTAATGGCCAATCCAATAAAGTTGACAATGGAAGTTGAACATTACAATCATTCTCCTGAAAAGATGCTTTATATTTATTAATCAAAAATAGTCTGCGGTGAGGTTTTTAACTTGCTTTTGCTACAATGTTTTAAATTCAATAATCTTTACAATTGATTGTTAACCTAGACATAAGTGCACACTCATAGCCTACTAAGTTTGAAAGGGCAACTTTTGCTCTGCGGCAGTTTTTCCTTTTCCAACTGTATCTGCATTTGAGCCCCTTGAGTATAAACCTCTGGAGCATAGCCAAGTAATTCTCTTGTCAGGGCATCACCAGAAATATGGCTGGCACTCAGGAGCTTCTCAGTCTATGCCATGAGACAAATGGATGGAGTACTGCCTTCTCAGCCTTTGTACTAATGCTTCCCGCATGTCACTAGTCCTGAACATTTCAAATAGTAGTTGGGAATTCATGTTGTATTTCAGTCATTAAGTGTAATGCCTCCAGCATCTACTTCTTCATCATATAAGTTTTAATTGAAGTACATAATTTCATCTAAATGAAACTTCTTTCTCTTCTTATTTTTAAAGATGTTTTCTTCTTGAATCAGCAATGGGTAATTAAAATTTTCAAATGTCACATCAACATATGTTGAAGACATCATTTGTTTTTTTCCTCTTTTGACTTATTAATATGCTAGATATTATTAATGCATTCTGAAATATTGAATCAGTTTCTGGATGCTGGATGGAATCCCACTTGGCCATAGTGAATTATTCTTCTAGTGTACTGCTGACTTCTGTGTTCTAATGTTTAATTTAGAATACACGTCTATATTTCTAAGTGAGATGGGCCTCTATTTGCTTTTTTAGATCAGAATGCCTGGCTTTAAACAAAAGGGTTGGGAGTTTTCTTTTCTATGTTACAGAACATTGCAGGATACAGTGATTGGGAACCATTTCTTTATTTGTAGCAAATCTCAGTTCCATCACACACTTCTCCTTTCAGGGCACCAAATATTTATTTTTATAATTCCTGTTGGTATAAAGATATGGTGCATATTATTAAAGATAATGATCAAACCACTATGTGTTCTCTCTACTTAAGTCATTTAAAGGAATATCCCATAATGACCGTATGACTGTTTATCACTTTACTACATATATTGTAATTTCTTTGAAAGTTTGTCCATTATCATCTCAGAGAACAGTGTAAGGTAAAATCAGAAGAAAGTTTAAGGGCTGATATTAAGTTGGCAAAATTTCTGACTTTGGGCCACTTTCTTGGTGAACTTGGCACTCCTCACAACAGTAAAGATTCAGGAACTTGCTTTAACTAGAAGTATTTAGTGAAATTAAAAATCAGCTACTGGTACATAATTTGAAATCAACTTTTATTAACTTACATTTCAGGCAAATTCAAAACCTTCTTTAATGGATATGAAATTAGACTGAGTAAAGATGGGTGAATAATACATCAAAGCCTCTCCTGAAGACCAGGCTACTTTACTTTATGTCTTGGTTGGATACAAATACCACAGCCTTTGCAGAGTGAACACAGCTCTTGGTGCTGCATCATTCTAGAAAACTGTCATTCTGGTAAATACAATAGTATTTTATTGCTGTAATATATTATAATGGTAGTTTTAAAAAAAATCTGAGATCTGGATAACTTTTGCCCAAAATACATCTATAGATTTATATGAAACAATTAATTATAAATTGAGCAAAGTATGATGCTTCAAAAGCATTGTTCATCTTTTAAACTAATTCCCATCTTTCTATTTTTATTCTGGTATGGGGTTACAATGAGATCAAATGAATTGTGCATATACTTACACACATTTACACAATCTTCCATTTTTATTAAAAGAAAAATGTTCCGCATGCCTCCCGTGTCCCCTTTTCACCCGTGGAAGAGAAACACGAGAGGCAGAATTCGGGTATCACCACAGCGAGGCTTTAATCTGTATCAGCAGATGTGAAAGACGCAGAAGGGCCAAAGACAGGAAGAGGCACAGCTTAAATACACCCTAGAGTGATGTGTTCACTTCTGATTGGCTGTTCACTCATCACCCAATATTATGCCTCGGGATTGGCCAGTGACTTTGGCGGGCTTTCTGCCTTTGCAGCTGCGCAGTTAATTGTTTACTAGTGGAGGACACGATGTCCGAGCCATCTTGGAATGGCGGATTATACCACCGCTAACAGTGGCTTCCTACAGAAAAATGCATTTGTTTAGTTTGACATAGTGGTGTTTGTCTATTTAAATTGAACCTAGCTGTACTGCTCAAATTAATCTTAAACTTATGATCCTCCTGTCTCAGGCTCCTAAGTACTGGTCTCATAGATACATCTAAACTCATTTAAATTACATTATTTTAATTTTCCCTAGAGTCAATTTGGATTTATTCTACATAAAGGATGCTTATGCTGGAGGGGAAGGTAAAGAAAACTTAGAGGGATACTGGGACACAGGAGAACACACAATGAATGCTCTTGTTGGAAACAGGGCAGTTGATGAACCCTTCCAGTCAACAGAAGAAAATGAATCCAAGCTTAGGTAGACACTTGCCATTTTCAGCTTTATCCTAAACCCTGTAGGACAAGAGAGGAACCAGAGGTTGAGCTCATCGCCAGCAGGTTCATGAACACATTCATGTCTCTTGAAGGTCTGCTCTTTTCTGAAGGGAAACAGAGAGGAAAGGAAGTGGATCTGTGGGGGAGGAGAGGTGACTGTGTAGAGGGGAGGAGCTGAGAGAAGTGAAGAAAGGTAAAACTATGGTGAGAATGTATTGTATGAGAGAAGAATTTATTTTCATTTAAAAAGTATAGATTAATCATTGTAATAAAGAACTTAGGTGGGATTTAATTATTTAAAATGAAATATAAATATAAACATCAAGCTGAAATTTATTTTCTGTATATTTATATTAATATGTTGTATTACTGTATTATATGTATGAGTGTTTTGCCTGCATTTATTTATGGGTACCACATTCATGCCTGGTGCCTTTGGATATTCGAATATAGTGTCAGGACCCTTGGTACTGAAGTTATGGATAGTTGTGAGCTATCGTATGGGTGTTAGGAGCTGCACCCAGATCCTTCAGGAGAACAGCAAATGGTCTTAAGTACTGAGCAATCTTTCCAGCCCCTAAAACTTTCTATAAAAGATTATATTTATTCTGGCTCTTTTTCTTATAAAAGCATTGTCATGTCTATGTAGGCTACTCTAAACACCTATAGATATGGCGAATCTTATTTTTAAATGCTGTGTGTAAATACTTGAGAAATTCTATATGTTTTCTATAGTTTTCATGAAGAAAATTGACAGTACTTAAACACAGATAAAATCATGCCATTTGTTTTCCTCTGTTCATTTAATATAAATGGGAAAAATACCCAAGTATTTGGGTAGACCAAGATCCATGGAAGATAGGTTTTTATGTTTAACATACAGTCCTTATTGATAACAGACCTGGCAGCTTTTCAGTAATTAATGAAAAATTCACCAAATGTGAATCAGGTTTTCATAGATCTCTACTCCAAATTCATTGTGGCATTAATAAAAGGACCCTACTGTATGTGACTACAAGCACCACTGCTCAGTTAAGCTGTTAGGGATTTTGTCTTAGGAAGAAAAAAAAAACAGCAAAATGAAAAGAAAGAAAGAACCCATGTTTTTCCAATATATACACATTTTATTAAGTTCAAGAATGCCAACTCCCTCATCAAGTAAAGTCACCGAATCATTGAAGTGTTAGTACTTTATCAATCACATTTTAAATGTCTTTTGTTGCTGATGCTATAATTCTAAAACTTTCCCAGAATCATTTGCTTTCATCTGAGAAAGAAAGGCATGAAATGAACACAGCATGGCTAAAAAACTGAATACAAGTCTTAAAAAATAGTCATTTTGTTGCATCAACTTTCACAAAGAACCCTACAATGAGACACTTATTCATATTTTCAAGTGTCATTTCCCACTAGATAATCTCAATTTAAAAATAAGAATTCTTTTTGGATAAGACAGGCCATGAATTTCCTGTGTCTAAAAACCACAAGAGGTTCAGTGGGAAAGAATCAGATATTCTTCATGGGACTGAAGAAGAGCAACAGGAGTTGAAGACTAGCCAAGCTTCACTCTGAAGGAAGGTGTCATAGCAGATTTTGGGAAAGATGATTTGAGCCTCAGAGAAATATTTAAGGAAGCTGTTTAACATTTAGTTCTGTGGCATGAAAAGTTTATAGGGGAATTTTTTGCCTTTCCTGTGAAGAAAATTCCCTGAGGATGTCTCCTCAAGCCTTATCTTAAAATATATTACAGAATTTTGGGATGGTGAGGATTTTCATTGCTTTTATAATGATTTGTCTTTTTTTCTTCAAGTTTTGAGCATGTGAATTATTTACTTACCCCAAGTTAGTAACACAATATTCACAGATATTCTTTAACAAGTATTTCTGTATTTTGGAGTCAGCATGAAATTTTGAAAAAAGAAAACACTGGTAACTTGAAAATGTGTTTTATTTTTTTCTTTTTTTATCCTTTTTTAAAAAATTTTATTTAATATTTTATTTACATTTAAGATGCCATTTCCCCTCCCTAGAAAACCCCTGTCCCATGCCCCCCTTTCCTTTTTGCTTTTATACAATTTTTTAAATGCTAATCAAAGGATTTATAAGTTTGGTAATGCTCAATCAGGAGCGTAACCCAATACCCAACCTAGATATAAAAACTATCTTTGACTGGTGGAGACCTGTGAACATCTGCCTCCATGCCCCCTCTCTCTTTCTCTCTCTCATCACCTAGCTTCTCCTCTCCTTCATCTTCTCTCCTTACTCCATCTCTTCCTCTCAATACTCCTTCCCACTTAGCTCCTCCTACATATCACTCTTCCTGTTAAAGTAAAACTTTTCTCTCAACATACAATTAGAGCATACTTATTCCTAATTGTACCAGTGAGGTATAAGATAGTCCTAATACCCAGTCCATCATTTTGTTGACTAACCAGAACCTCTGTCATCTCTTCTAACTAAAACACTTACTTTTGATCCTTGCGTTTTTTTTTTTTTTTTTTTTTTTTTTTTTTTTTTTTTTTTTTTTTTTTTTGCTTTAGAATGAATGTCATCTGAAAAACATCTACTCAGATCTTTTCTCTCAAAGTAAATAGCCAGGATTGGCTATGAGACTATAGGTCTTCAACCCCATCAGAAATCCAGAATAGTCGACTGAGTTAACTGAAGTTATGGGAAGCACTAAACATAGCTTCTAAAACTTAGCCAATTTATAGAGACCGCTGAACACCTGAAAAGCCACCATACTACAGAACACTGGAGCATCAAATCTTCAGCCTTCTGGCCCAGAGTCATCTGACAGACCTTAGTGATGCAGAGTTATTAAGGGCTGATTACTTTGTCTAGGCAGATATAATCAGTCGACTATTCTGCATGTGTGTCCTTTTCTGGACAGTAATTTGTCTCTAGAAATAAAGAGGCAATTCTTGCCTAGTAGCTGTTACTACACAACTGGAGTAACTCCAAGAATGCTCAATTTCTTCTTAGAATCCATGACAGGAAACTGTCAGGAGCAGACAGGTCTCTAATCAGAATGGACATTAATATATAAATATTTGTAGCGTCAATTCTATGGACTTCTGACGTGTTGAAAACCAACTATCCATGTAAGGTAACCTGGACTGTTGTCTGTTCACTCCTCTCAGCTATTTCTAAATAAAATATGGGAAACCTCCTAACAATAAACTCAAAGCCATGAATTTGCTATAGTCCCTTAACTCATAGGTTAACCATCCCAAATCAGTTAAAAAAGTTAAAGCAGGACTGGGTCTAGGCCTTGTATTCCTAAATGTGTTATACAGGCACAATGCCCATGAGAGTATCAATATTCATCTCACTTTTATATTAATAAGAAGCTCATACCAATGAAAACCTTAAATTTGAAATCAAAGTAAATTTTGTACCATTTAAGAAATTATAACTTCATCTTGATAATAATTATACAAATTTCTACCAATAGGTTATGGCTATGCAATAAGTCCTAGCTAATCCTCCCTGTTCCAACAAAACCTACTTTTCCCTAGAAAGACAGACCATTATTAACCACATTAGTCCCCAAGCCCAGGGAATAGGGGCACTGACTCTTCTTTAACTTCTTCAAGCTGATTATGGATGTTGAGATATTAGAAGAGGGGTGGGGGGAAGAGTAAGTTGATAAGTCTCTGAAGCTGTGTCTTCACTGAATCCAGATGGAATTTCAGGACATCGGAGGTTTGGGCAGGTCTGCTCAGTATGCTTGATGAGTAGATACACCAAGGCTCTGTATTCTGCAATATACAATTCTCAGAACAAGTTTTAGTATCAAAAAAAAAAAAATTCCCCCCCAGGGGGCTGACATTTTTTTAAAAGATGTTGGTTCTAACAACTTTTCTTTTTTTTTCCCTTTTTAAAATTGGTTGTAATATTTACATTTCAGATTTTATCCTCTAACCCCACTTCCTCCCACCACCCACAAACCTCCCATTCCATCCCCCTCCTCATGCTTCTATGAGGCAGTGACCGCATCTATCCCCCCACTATCCCCTCCCCACCCTCACATTCCCCCCCCCACTCTGTGTTTATTTTTTTGTGGGACCAAGAAATTACTCTCCCACCTATGCCCGACAAGGCCATCCTCCCCTATATATACCCTGGAGTCTTGGGTCCCTCCCTATGTGATCCCAGGCTGGTGGTTTAGACCCTGGGGGGCTCTGGTTGTTTGGTATTGTTGCTTTCCTCCTGGGGTCACCAACCCTTTCCACTCCTTCAGTCCTCTCTCCAAGTTCTCCATTGGAAAACCCCTGCTCATATCAGTGGTTAATTGTGAGTATCGTCCTCTGAGTGTATTAGTCTTTGGCAGACCTCTAAGGAGACAGCTATATCATGTTCCTCACATTATGCACTTCCAGCCATCCACAACAGTGTTTAGCTTAGGTGGCTGTACATGGGATGAATACCCAGGTGGAATGGTCTCCTGATGGCCACTCTTTCAGTTTCTGTCCCATATTTTGTTTCCATATTTGCTCCCTTGAGCATTTTTGTTACTTGTTCTAAGTAGAACTGAGGCATCCCCTCTTGGTCTTCCTTCTTCATGAGATCCATGTGGTCTGCGGGTTGAGTCTTCACTAATACAAGCTTTTGGGTTAACATCCACTTAACAGTAAGTAAATACCCTGAGTGTTCTTTTGGGATTGGGTTAGCTCACTCAAGATGATAATTTCTAAATCCATCCATTTACCTAAAAGTTTCTCGAATTCATTATTTTTAATAGCTGAGTAGTACTCCATTGTGTAAATGTACCACATTTTTTGTATCCATTCCTCTGTTGAGGGACATCTTGGTTCTTTCCAGCTTCTGGCTATTATAAATAAGGCTGCTATGAACATAGTGGAGCATATGTCTTTATTATATGTTGGAGCATCTTCTGGGTATATGCCCAGGAGTGCTATAGCTGGATCCTCAGGTAATGCTATGTCCAGTTTTCTGAGGAACCGCCAGACTGATTTCCAGAGTGGTTGTACCAGCTTGCAATCCCACCAACAATGGAGGAGTGTTCCTCTTTCTCCACATCCTCGCCAGCATCTACTATCACCTGAGTTTTTGATCTTAGCCCTTCTGATTGGTGTGAGGTGGTATCTCAGGGTTGTTTTGATTTGCATTTCCCTGATGATTAAGGATTTGGAGCAGAAAATGAGTTTTATACCCTGAGCATAAACATGCTTGTAGTAGGGACCCTCATTAGTTACCTTCTACTAGTGTTGGTAGTATGGAGGGTTTCCTGTCATTGCCACTTCTGAAGTCAATTAACACCAATCATTTGTCTTCTCCATATTAAAAATGGGATTAGGTAGTGGTGAAATAGGTGTGATCAAGAAAAGTTTCTGGGTATTGTGGGAAATCTAGACCTAAAGAGAGCAGGAGAGATTATTCCGTCTCTAGCCAGCTGCAGTACTTAGGAGAGCAAACCCTGTACATTGCAGAAGTTGTGGGTGAGCTGGCACTAAAGGAAATGTATGTGGGAAAGTTGGCCCTACTACTCCTGTCCCTAAAGTGGCATGGACAAGGGATAGATGCACTTCTCCAGCCTCACCCCTCACCACCTGCAGCAGGCGGAAGACCTGGCCCTGGGGTTATGAGAGCAGGAAAACTGTCCCTGTCTCTCACTAAATATAGCACTCAGGAGTGTGGGTCTTTCACTTCACTCTGGGCAGCACAATAGAGCTGACTCTAGAAGCAGAGGCATGGGAAAGCCTCCCCGAGGATATAGGAGCTAGCCACACCACTTGTCTGTGCAGTGGCATGAGCAGGCAAGGGGGATATGCCCTCCCCTCCTCACTCCTTGCCACCTACAGCACACAGGAGAGCTGTCCCTGAGGACATTGGAATGAGAGAGCTGACCCTGCCTTTCATCTGCTGCGGAACTTGATAGAGTGGGCCCTGTGCTTGGCGGGGCAGCAGGGTAGAGCTGGCCCTTGTGGGGTAGAGGGTGAGCTGGCCCAAAAGGCATGAGAGTGGGAGAACTGGCCAGCTGACCTACTCAGATACCTCTTAAGCACAGATCCAGAGCTTTGGATTGACCCACTCCAACATCTACCCATCATTGTAATCCTGAAGTGAATGAAGAGATTTGTCCTACAGATCCAAAACTACAGGATCTCCATGACACAGAGCAGCAATAGGATATCCGAGAAAAGTCCCAGTGAGGTTCAATATTGATGAGTAGCAGAAGCCAAAGGTCTTATACAAGACCAGCAAGTCATTGCAATGAATATTTGCAAGCAACAAAGTGTGGACAAAAAGGTGTACTGTGGTACAAACTGTGATACATTACAATTTTCACAACAAGATTTTTTGTTGTTGTTGTTGTGGGAGAGGTTGCAAGGATGAAGGGCAGGCATGAAGGGAGAGAAAGATGAGTGGGATTGGGGTGCATGATGTGAAATTCACAAAGAAACAACAAAAAGTTAAAAATGGTAAAAATATATTTTATTATTACATATACTATATAATGCATACATACATAATATATAAATTGTTTTAAAATAAAGTTGTAAATTTATATTAGTAAATGTTTGATCTATATACCTATGCTGTATACCTATATGCTCAGGATTGTTTAAGAAATACAAAGGCATCAGAAATTAAGAAAAATTTAAAGCCCTGATCCAGATGACTCAAATTTCCTCATAGCCCTGTGGGGTAGAATACTGCAAGCCTCCTGAAAAAGTTCACAAACCTGCACAGATATGAAAACATGTAAAGATCTTCACAGAGATTACTTTTCTATAAAGTATACTGAAAAGCACAGCAATGACAGGTTTTTTTTGTTTGTTTGTTTGTTTGTTTGTTTGTTTTTTTAATGCAAGAGAAAGTCCCAACTACGGGGAAAAAAAAAAAGATCTCTTAGACCCAACCAAATTCTCTAAGTAAAACCAAAAACACATTTATATTGGGATGTCAGAGATTAGTGCCCACTTGAAAACTGAGTGAAGCAGGGACACCAATTGATCATGGTCACCAATTTTCACCTGAAAAACAAATGAACATTGGCAGACAATCAACTGCTGAGAATTTATGTCAATAGATCTGAGGCAAAGGTAGCTGCTGAGAAATATGTGAACCACCAACATGAAGCTTTAGAACACATGCCTTTGAGCAGGTGTCTTACTTAGGGTTTCACTGCTGTGAACAGACACTATGTCCAAGGCAACCCTTACAAAGAAAAACATTTAATTGGGGCTGGCTTACATATTTACAAGTTTAGTCCATTATCGTCATGATGGAAAGAAATGTAGGCAGACATGTTACTGGAGAAGGAGCTAACAGTTCTATCTCTGGATCCACAGGCAGCGGAAGGAGACTATATGCCAAGACTTTGTCATTGTATGTGGCGTCAACATAGGAGTCCTGAAAGTCCACCTCCACAGTAACACACTTCCAACAAGGCAACATTTTCTCGTAGTGCCACTCCCTGTGGTGACGCATTCAAACACATAAGTCTATGGGGACACACCTATTCATCCCATCACAGTAGGCAAGCATAATTTTTGCTCTTTCATGAAAAAGGATCCGGAACATTCTGCACTCACCTGGCATGGGCAGCAATATACACTCTTGGCTTTGCTCAGGGTTATGAATAATAATAGCTTTCTTTTCTTTACACACTATACCACCAAGGGTTTAGTGTTTACTGTTATACTTTGGATTTTGGAGGCAGCACATACTTTTGACAATTTTCATTAACCCACTTATCAACGTACTTGAATCTGGGGGCAAGGGGAGGTGTGGGGAGCAAAGGGTCCTGAAGCAGACACAGACTGCAATACCATCAACGCTACCTCTGTGTCAAAAGGTATGGAAGACTCCAGACTCTTCAAATGGTCTCCTTTCCCCTCTTTTTCTTGATTCTTGTGCATTAGATGAGGAAGTCTTTCAGCACCCTTGGGAGCCTCCAGCACATTGAGACTAGAAGCTAGCTAGAAAATGTTCAGTAAAGAAAATTACAAAAAAAAAAAATCTGAGATTTGGGGTTCTAATGATAGCTACACCCAATAAAGTACATTTACATTTTTAAATTATAACAATTCTCAGACACAGTTTCATATGACTTCACTGTGTAAAGTAAGGAAAGTCATGAACCCTTCCTACAAGGATAAAGATTAGGTCAGTGCCCAGCCTAGCTGCTTTTTATAAGACAAATAGAGGTTGAATAGCCTATTCAGTTTACTCCATCTGACTTGGAAGTAGTGTCTGAGGGATCTGAAAACAGAGTAAAAATCAGGAAAATTTGTGCAGGAGGACAAAGGAGTACAAACTGGGACCTCTAAACAACAAAACTCTGTGTAGAGAAAAATTCTAGCACAAGGAAGTAGAGACGAGATCATCGTTCAATTTATAGAAACTTAATTGTTATAGAGTCCTAGGCTATTAAGGACAACCTCATTGAGTTTCTTAAATAAAAAGAAAGTAAAGATGTAAGAGATATGAGGAGAAAAATTATTTAAATTGTACCAGCAAAGACTTCGCTGGTATTTTGAGAAGAGCACTGACTACAGCTCTTTATTTAACAAAGGTTTGGAATGTCTCTTTTTTTCAAAGCATTATATAGATAGTGGAAAATCTGTAGTCAGAAAGTTATTCCATCTTTTAACTTCAAATAGTATTTTGTATATTATTCATACTGCTTACATGCATGCAAATTAAAGAATCATTGTTTTCTAGTATGGTAGCACATGCTTCTTATCCCAGCACTTGGAAGACTAATGGGATAAGATTCATGATTTGGAAGGCAGTTTGCACCACACAGTGAGTTCCAGGCCGAGCTAGGCTCCAAGAACCTGTATTTTAAGAGCAACTGCAAGCATGGAGACATCTCAGTGGATGAAGTGCCTACTGTGCAGGCATGAAGAACAGAGATCTCCAGTATTCTTATAAGGAGGCAAGAGCAGAAGTGCAGGTCTGTGATGCCAACACTGGGAGCAGGGATGAATGGCAAGTCCAGGGTCAAGGCAGTCTAGCTAAGAAGTCTAGCTCAAGGCTCACTGAGACTCTGAAAATACATGGTTGAAAATTGCAAAGAAAGACAGTTGACACTGGCCTTTCATTTCACAGATGCACACACAAGCAAGTGTACCAGCATACAGGCACACAAGCACACACACACACACACACACACACACACACACACACACACACTTATCTGCTAATAATTTATTTTTAAAACGCCATTTTTTAATAAAAAAGCAGATTTTCAGTAAAAAAAAAAAATGCAAGTTTGTCACTGATACATTGCTAACTTTTAAGGTTTCCAAATGGACAAGGTAGGAAATTAAGTGTTCAGATATATATTAATTTCTGCATGTGCTTATATGGTAACCAGAAAATTTTATTTTAGCTAAGTGAAACATATAGGATTTTTAAAGTTAATCTCACACTCTAAAATTCAAAATGGTAGGCATTTGTATTTGCATATGTTCATAAAAACAAAAGCAAGTGTTTATATTTTGTAAAATGTAATTAAGACTGTTGAGCTAGGTAATAAAAATAAGATGGTAATGTAAAAAAAAAAAAAACCAAAAACAAACAAACAGAAAACTTTTTGTACAATAGTACACTAAGTCCCTATACTGTGAGATATCAGAAAGGCTTCCTTAAGCAGCATCATGTATTACCCTAAATACGTACTTATGTAATACATATGTGCACAAATAAACACACAGCACAATAATACATATGCTATTCAATAGTTCATTATTTTCTTTTTTGTTGTTTATTTTTATGTTTGCTTTCTGAAACATGGTGTCACTCTACAGCAAAAGTTGTTCCTGACCTAGAGCTCAGAGCTTCCTCTGACCTCAGCTTGGTATTATAGCATGCGTTGCTGCATCTTGCAATAGTGTATTTCTATTTAGAGATTCAAAAATATTTTTGATGTGATTATAGACCTCTGGAACCACAGCTGGAACCATGTGCCCTTAGATGTCTGGTTATGCAGCTCAGTGGGTGGGCAGTTTAAAGACTTTAAAAGTCCAGATCATACATTTAGATTTTACCCATTAAAAATTGTCTAACCTGCAAGTTATCAAATGATTAGTATTAATAAGAAACCTGTTTCCAAGTACAAATTAGGCATTTATCATTTTCTAAGAACTGGATATAGAAAAATCGAGAACAGATCAAGATTAGTGATTCTTCTCCAGTAGCATTCTTATAAAATAAAAGCATTTGACAAAATGTGTGGGAAATGCACAGGTGGTGCTGAGCCAGTGAGGATGTTCTCACAACAATTCTGTAAGACAATAAGCTTCTTAAATTCACATGCAAAGTCTTCCTGAGAGTTCAATTATGAAATGCAGTCATGACGTGTTAGTGAAATTAGAATAGAGATCAAGAATGTGATGTGGTCACTTTTGGAACTAGTAAATATTAATTTTTGTATGTATTAACATACCTTGAAATTGAGGGTTATTTTTTAGTCATAAAGTATAGAATAGTTACATTGTTTTATAAGTTTAGATAATGCTAAGTAATTGATATTATATTACTATGTTACATGTTAAATCTAGAAGTAATGAATACTTTCTTCCAAAGTAAATTGTTGGAAATATTTTTAAAATTGTATAATTTCCACACATGTTCAATGGATTAGTGAGTAGTAGATATAAGTACCTTTTATGAAACAATCAAACTCTGGAGTTGTTTTGAGATGAACAGGTTTTTTTCTAGTTTTAATGACATTTTTATGATGATTGTATGTATATAAAATCAAGCCCAATGAGTGAAGTGTTATTCTTAGGAACCACACCACAGCTGAATTATATTGACATCACCTAATATATTGGAAAAACATCAAAACTCTGTAACATTCTCCAATGTTATTTTTATATAACTATATAGTGGTCTGAAGAGCTAGTAAAATTTGCTTAGATGTATGTGTCTTCTGCATAAAAATGTTTCTAGTAAATACTCTTGAGATCTCAATAACTTCTATAGATTTTTAATAAAGCTGTAAGCTTCATGTGTTACTTACAGGCTACAATCAATAAATATCTGCTATTTGAATTAATTTAGACCATGCATTGCAGAACATCTAATATTGCAAGCATTTAAGAGATCAACTGAGCTAAACCCAATCTTTTATATGGAGATAAAATGAAGCCCAGAGAGGCAATTTTATTGACTCCAAACATTGAGCCAGTTAATGATAGAGCTGAGATCTGAAACCAGTGAATATGAAATGTTTACTCAGTTACATTTCTACACCACCACACACAGTCTCATTTTATGTTTTATTGCAAGTTATACAGTGTGTTAAAAATTATTTCATGTTTATATTTTGTTCAAATATAATTTTAACCTCCTTCTGAACTATCCCTCATAAGGTGTCACAATGTTCACTGTTCAGAGTATATAATTGAGATACTCCTATTCAGCCACATCTCCCTTTATCTGTTACTTTAGGAGCTGCCTCAGTTTCTCCCCTCCCCTCTAGATACATTCCCTTTCTATCTCTCATTAGAAAAGAACAAGTTCCTAAGAGATAACAACCAAACATGACAAAGTGAAATATAATAACATAAAGCCATCACACTGACACTGGACAAGGCAAAGTAACAGAAGACAAGAATAGGCACATGAATCAGAGACCCATTCAGTCACACACTCAAGAATCTCACAAAATTACTAAGATGAAAGCTGTAATATATACACAGAGAACTCTGTGCAGACCCATGTCGGCCTTGTACTTACTACTTTAGCCTATGTGAGTCTATAGGAGGCTTGCTTAGTTGATTCAAAAGACCTTGTTCTCATGATGTCCTCCATTCTATCTGGCTCTTCCATTCTGCCTCCTCTTCTATGGGGTCCTCTGAGCTCTGAGGTGAGACATTTGATGGAGACATCTTGTTTAGACTGTCTCTTCATAATGTATGGCTTTAGGACTCTGCATCTGTTCCCATATGGTGCAGGAGGAAGCTTCTGTAATAATGACTGAATAAGGCACCGATCTGAATATAGTAGAATAAAGAGTTATTTTACTAATGTTTTTGCTCCTTCAACCAGTGTTTGCCTTTTTATGTAGGCACTCGGTGCTATGAACGTACATCTTAGAACCACTTTCACTGTGTCCCATAAGTTTGGGTATGATATGTATTTGTTTTTATTCAATTCTAGAGAATCTTCAATTTCTTTATTTCAGTCTTGAATCATTTTTAATTCAGAAGAGAGTTGTTTAGTTTCCATGAGTTTGTAAGCTTTCTGTTGTTTCTGCTGTTGATAAATATCAAGTTTTAATCTGACAGAATGCAGAGAGTTATTTTAATTTTCTTTAGCATGTTGAGAGTTGCTTTGTGTCTGAGTATGTGTTCAATTTTGGAAAAAGTTCTGTGAGGTGCAAAGAAGAAAGTATATTCTTTGCTGTTTAGGTGAAATTTTCTTTAAATATGTTAAGTGCACTTGGTTCATAACATATACCAATTCTAGCATTTTTGTCTAGTTTTTGTCTAAATGACATGTCCGTTGCTTAACATGGAATATCGAAGTCTCCTACTCTCAGTGTGTGAAGGCCAATAGGTGATTTAAGCTGTAGTAGTGGCTTGTTTGTTTGTTTGTTTGTTTGTTTGTTTTACAGACTTGGATGGCCTTATGTTTGGTACATAGGTGTTAAGAATTTAAATGTCATCTTGTGGACTGTTCCTTTGATGAATATATAGTGTCCTACCTTATCTCTTATATTTAGTTTTGTTTTAAGCCTATCTTGTTACATATTAAATATGAGTACATTTGCTTGCCTTTTAGGTTTATTTACTTGGAATTTTTTCCAATACTTTACTCTGAGATAGTGTCTATCCTTGATGCTAAGTTATGTTTCTTGGATGCAGTAGAAGGATGGATCCTGTTTTGTATTTAATCTACTACTCTATGGTTTGATTGTTTTTTTACTAGAGAATTAAGACCCTATTGGTATTGAGAAATATCAGTGGCCAATGATTGCCGAGTCCTCTTATTTTGTTCTTTGGTGGTGGTAATGGTCTCTCTCTCTCTCTCTCTCTCTTTCTCTCTGTGTGTGTGTGTCTCTCTGTGTGTGTGTGTGTGTGTGTGTGTGTGTGTGTGTGTGTGTGTGTGTGTGTGTGTGTGTGCTTCCTTTCTTTTGATTTTGCTGGTCTGAGATTCTTTATTCCCTTTAACTTCTTATGTTGGAATTTTCCTTTTTTCATCTTCTGCAGGGTTAGATTTGTTGATATATATTGTTTTAACTTGACTTTATCAGGGGATGTCTTATTTTTTCATTCATGGTGATTGAAAGCTTTGTTGGATATTGTAGCCTGGGATAGTATCTGTTGTCTCTTAAGAGTCTGCACCACATCTGTCCAGGCCCTTTTTTTTTTGTTTGTTTTTTGGCATCTCAGTATAGAAGTCAGATGTCTAAGTCTAATGGCTGTGCCTTTATATGTATTTTTTCTCTTGCAGCATTTACTGTTCATTCTTTGTTCTGTACAGTTATGCTTTTGATTTTATGTGCTAAAGTGGACTTTCTTTTCTGGCCTAATCTATTTTGGTATTCTGTAAGTTTCTCTTTTAAGATTAATTTATTTTATTTCTATAAGTACACTGTTGCTGTTTTCAGTCACAACAGAAGAGGGCACTGGATCCAGTTACCGATGGTTGTGAGCCACCATGTGGTTGCTGGGAATTGAACTCAGGATCTCTGGAAGAACAGTCAGTGCTCTTAACCACTGAGCCGCTTCTTCACCCCCCTGTAAGCTTCTTATACCTTTAAAGGCATCACCTACTTTAGGTTAGACCAGTTTCCTTCTATAATTTTGCTGAAAGTATTTTCTGAGCCTATGACCTGTGATTCTTCTACTTTTTCTATTCCTATTATTCTTAGGTTTGTCCTTTTTATAATGTCCCAGATTTCCTGGATGTTTTGTGCTATATCTTCAACGCTGAGAATTTTTCTTCCATCTCTTGTATTCTTTTGATGAAGCTTGCCTTTATAGTTCCTGTTCAAATTCTAAATTTTTCATTCTGAGAATTCTTTTAGTTAGTGTTTTCTTTATTGATTCTATTTCTATGTTGGGTCTTGAACGGTTTTATTTGTTTCCTTCCACTGATATTTTTGTGTGCTTTCCTAGATTTCTTTAAGGGATTTGTTCATTTCCTTCAGTTGTTTGTATTTTCTATATTGCTTAAAAGATTCATTAATTTCTACTTTAAGGCCTATTATTTTCATAGAGTCAGTTTTGGATCTTTTTCTTGTGTTTCAGTTATGTTGTTATATTCAGAGCCTTCTTGGTAGAAAGAATGGGTTCTAGTGGAAACCCTGGGTATTATTGTGTTTCTATGTTGATGTCTAGGCATCTCTTTGGGATGCTTATAGATCTGGATTTGGAAGGGTGAATGTTTTATTCCTTGGTTTCTATTTCCTCTTTGGATTTTCAGAATGTAATGGCTGTGTGTTGCTTAGTAGGAAATTTTCTTTGGACTTGGTCATTGAGACCACTAGGGATTCCAAGTAAAATGTATTTCTGGATATTAGAAAATGACCCTTTGGAATGGAATAGGCTAAATAAAGGTCTGAAGGAGGTTACAGGAAAGAGGAGAGAGGAGAGCAGAGTGCTCAACCAGGATTTGTGTTATTTTGTCTTCTTTAAATGGAAGGAGACAGTGGTGAGAGGGTCTGCTGTAGCGCTGGGGATGCAATTGGAGTATTGATTAAAACAAAACAAAACAGAAGGAGAGGTAAGACAGCCTACCTGCCTCCCTTGCAGGAGTGGTCCATTAGCAGAAAGTTCCTGTTAGAGATGGGGGCTAGAATGAAGCTGAAGCAGCAACTTGGAAGACAAATATTAGGAGGTGAAAACCTATAGAATCCACAGGAGATGTGAGCAGAGGGGAAATAAAGGCAGAGGTAAGGATGTTGCTGGGAGATTAGATTTAGAGGCTAGAAGAGAAGTTTTCACTTGGTTTACCTGCTTTCTTGGCCTGCTCAGCAGATGTGTTCATAGGGAATGCCTGCTGATGGAAGTGTAGACACTGGGAGCAGTTGGGGGAAGGAAGGTTGGAGATTTTTGTGATGTATTGGAAATGATTTCAGAGATGAAAGGGAGACTACAGCAGGTTTTCTACTGCAAAGCTAAGGGTGGCACCAGGTGGATTGAATCTAGAGGAAAGGAGGAGAGGTGTGGATCCATCCCACTTTAGCCTAGGATGAGTGACACTTGGTTAGCACAGTATATTTATGTTAGTATATAACAGAGAATAGTATATTTTAAAATATCCACAAATAATTCCATCTGTATTGATTATTATAAAGATCTTGTCTTGATTTTAGATTAAAAAAGCTAAAATATGAGAAATCATTTTCTTCTTTTTTTGTTTTTTTCTAAATTTAATTTATTTATTTATTTATTTATTTATTTATTTATTTATTATTTTAAACTCTAAATTCTATTCTCTTCCCTGTCCACCCTCCAACTGTTCCACAACCCATACCTCCTCCTCCTCACTCCCCATCTCCATGAGGATGTCCCCACCCCCTACCTGACCAGAACTCTAAACACCCTGGGGCCTCCAGTCTCTTGAGGGTTAGGTACATCTTCTCAGACTAAACCCAGACCTGGCAGCCCTCTTCTGTATATGTGCTGGGGGCCTCGTATCAATTGGTGTATGCTGCCTGGTTGATGGTCCAGTGTTTGAGAGATCTCAGAGGTCCAGGTTAGTTGAGACTGCTGGACTTTCTACAGGGTCACCCTCCTCCTCAGTTTCTTCCAGCTTTTTTCTAACTCAACCACAGGGGTCAGCAGCTTCTGTTCATTCGTTGGGTGCAAATATCTGCATCTGACTCTTTCAACTGCTTGTTGGGTCTTTCAGAGGGCAGACAGGATATGTGAGCACTCCATAGCTTCAGTAATAGTGTCGGGCCTTGGGACTTCCCCTTGAGCTGGATCCCACTTTGGGCCTGTCACTAAACCTTCTTTTTCTTAGGCTCCTCTCCATTTCTTTCCCTGCAGTTCATGCATGTCCTTTTGGGTTACCTCACTCAGGATGATATTTTCTAGATGCATTTGCCTGCAAAACTCAGGATGTTTTCTTTCTTAATAGCTGAGTCATATTCCATTGTGTTGATGAGTTGCATTTTCTGTATGCATTCTTGTGTCGTGGGACATCTGGCTTGTCATCCAGCTTCTGGCTATCACAAACAAGGTCACTATGAACATAGTGGAACATGTGCCTCTGTGGCATGGTAGGACATCTTTTGGGTATATTCCCAAGAGTGGTATCACTGGGTCTTCAGGTAGATCTATTTCCAACTTCCTGAGGAACCTCCAGATTGATTTCCAAAGTGGTTATACAAGTATGCAATCCCACCAGCAATGGAGGAGTGTTCCTCTGTCTCCACATCTTTGTCAACATGTGCAGTCACCTGAGGTTTTGATCTTAGCTATTCTGATTGGTGTAAGGTGGAATCTCAGGGTCACTTTGATTTGCATTTCTCTGATCACTAATTTTAAACATTTCTTTAAGTGTTTCTCAGCCATTCGAGATTCCTTTGTTGTAAATTCTCAGTTTAGTTCTATACCTCATTTTTTTGATTGGGTTGTTTCATTATTTGGTGGTCAGCTTCTTGAATTCTTTATATATTTTGAATATTAGCCTTCTATTGGATATGGGGTCAGTGAAGATTTTTTTCCCCAATCTGTAGGTTACCCATTTGTCTTGTTGGCTGTGTCTTTTGCCTTACAGAAGCTTTCCAGTTTAATGAGGTCCCATTTATCAATTCTTGATCTTAGAGCATAAGCCATTGGAGTTCTGTTTAGAAAATTTCCCCCTGTGCCAATGAATTCAAGGTTCTTTCCCACTTTTTCTTCTATTAGATTGAGTATATCTAGTTTTATGTTGAGGTCCTTGATCCACCTCTCTTTGTGCAAGGTGACATATATGGGTCTATTTTCATTTTTCTACAGATGGACAGCCAATTAGACCAGCACCATTTGTTGAAAGGCTAGGCTCACAACCAAAAATATAAGAAAAATCATTTTCAATACATAGATTTTATATTTTCAGAATGAAAAAAATCTATTTTGATATTTCAATGGGACTCAGTCTTCTTTAAAAATGACAATACTTTATAGGACTAAAGTACTATTCAAAACACTAAACAAATTTTAAAAGGCATAGTTTAAAAAAATAATCAACAAAACTTCCTTAATAAACCATGCTTTTGAAGAGTTGGGAAGATTATTTTATCCTACAGTATGAACCTGCCTAAAATACTGCATGCAGTGGTGCATACTTTTTTTTTTTTTTTTTTTTTGGTTTTTCGAGACAGGGTTTCTCTGTGTAGTCCTGGCTGTCCTGGAACTCACTTTGTAGACCAGGCTGGCCTCGAACTCAGAAATCCGCCTGCCTCTGCCTCCCAAGTACTGGGATTAAAGGCGTGCGCCACCACCGCCCGGCGCATACTTCTAACCCCATCATTAAGGAGACAGAAACACATGGATCTCTGGGACTTTTTGGAGAGTTGGGAAGATTGTTTTATCCTACAGTATGAACCTGCCTAAAATACTTGTACATACTAACCCCAGCATTAAGGAGACAGAAACACATGTATCTCTGGGCCTAGTCCAATGTCTCTCCATGTTTGGGAGAGATATTGTGCCAAACAAAACCCTGCATTCTGGATGATTCCTGACAAATGACAAGTTTGAAATACGACTTTCAAGTGAACACACACACACACACACACACACCACACCACACCACACATACAAACACAAATAAACATACAGAAAGACAAAGTATTTGGGAAAAGTTTTATTGTTTAAAAATCATTAGATTTTTGCATTTTTGTATAGAATCCTCATTCCCAACATTCATTTTGTCACTGAATTACAGTAGAAAAATATGTAGCCAGTTACAAACAGAAACACATATATAACTACAATAATATCAATTTAGTTCAGTTGTATTTTCTTTACTGCAGCTAAAATACATTTTTCTTCTATTCTTGATCATTATCTATTCAATTGAGTACTTTCCATAGAATAAGCAGTACATTCTAAAATATTTGATATAAAATATTACTTATGAAAATACCACATCTGGACATGCAGAAATGACTTTGTATTCCACCATGAATGCTAACTGTAAGATGAGAAGTCCCTAACAACTTCCCTGTCAGGATTGTGTTGTCTCCAGTAAAGAAGCTGAGCATGCATAGCTAATGCAGTGACCTGGAGCTTAGGTGCTTTTAACAAGGGGGATAACATGATTCCAGGCCACCTTCTAGTTTTAGTTACTATATTTCTAGCTATTTATTTTCCCTATTGATAAGGTGCATTAGGATGCGTGTTTGGCCTGCTGTAAAGAATGCTGCTACATTCTAATTTTACAAAGGCTCCTGTGAATCTGGTAAATTCTGAAAATAAACTGTCACCAGCCACATCCTCCACTCCAGTGCAGAGCAGTTAACTTACTGCTCCCTAGAAGGAAGCAGTCTCTGAAAGACATGACTAAACATGAGAGTCCCATCTTCATGCCAGTTGCCTTTATGTTCCTCGCACTGAGTCTTTTAAATGAGTCTTTCAAATTTCTTCAGAGTCAATTAAAATACTATTTGAAAATTGAAATGTATTAAAATGTATCAGACTCTTGGCCCTTCTCTCCTGGTCTATATAAACCTCAGTGAATATTTATGAGAAATAAGTCAGACAGATGCAGCTGTGGATGGACAGGTGTGACACTAAGGAAGGCATAGTGAGAAAACAGGGCCTTTGGGGGAGCCAACCTCAATCCCAGTGCAGTATGTTTTTTGTAAGTTAATCACAGTTGCCTCTCATGTATTGGCAATAACTGGGCTCTCAGGATGTTGCAGGCGCAATGAGATATCTAAGCTTCCAGCATCATTGTATTACATGGATTCTTAACAAATGGCACCAGTTATGTGAAGTACTCTGTTAATTTTCCATATACTTTGATTTGATATGATTAGGTCGTCCTGAAATTAATGATCCACTATGATAAGAATGTTGACATTGTATAAGCTGAATTTATTATAGTATTGATGAAGTTTCTAAAAGCTACTTAAAACAAAATACTTAAGATTTTGTTAAAATAATAAAGGGTTTTTGTTTGTTTGTTTTGGGGGGGGGCATGATATTACAAGCACCATATGGTGAGGGTGGGAAAATAATTCTGAGATCTTATTTTCAAGGTGACATTGGACTGGCACTGCCTGAGAGGGAGGGCAGGTATCTAAGAAGAGGTTATGTGCAGAGACAAGAACTTGCAAGCCCTGTAGCATGAGCTGAAGGTACCAAGCTTCACGTACTATGGCTACATTTGAATCACAGCTACTGAAGTATACTTAAGGTGGTAGTGGGAATTTTTTATTTTATTTTTTGATTGATTATTGTTATGTTCTTGCTGAGCAAGTCATACTGACTTAACATAATTTATGTGCCTGGTTCTGTACCTGTGAAATTTTTGAAATAATGCTGAAAGAATTCTGCAAAGTTAGACATGTGCCTCTGTTTGCACCACAAATGCTGCATAAATGACAAAACTCGATTTTATCTATACTTAGATGCATGCATGTCTGACATTGAAGTCTCACCTGGTTAGTTTACAATTAATAATACTTACAGTAAAAGGGAAATGATGGTTGTCTTCATCATTTCTTGCCTGCATACATTAAAATGGTGGACTTCCACCTTCAGCTATGTGGCATATTTTATATTATCTGAAGCCATGAATTTATTTTATAATTTGTATTTATTATTTTTATCATGAGCATTATGTATGTTGTCTATGTGTAAACATGTGCAGGTGAGTTTAGGTGCCCACAGAAGTCAGAGATGCAGGATTCCTGGGAGCTGAAGTCACAGGTAGTTGGTTGTGAGTCACCTGATGTTGGTGCCGGAAGTCACATCTGGGTCCTATGGAAGAATACTATGTGTTCTTAGCCACTGTGCCATTTTCTAGTCATTGGATTAACATTTTTCTTCTCAGTTAACTCTGTGAGTTATTTAATACCATACTTTGATCATCTCTTCTGATGCTCACATGTTCATCTTTATAATCCTTTTTGTTTTGATGCTTCCTTATCTATCCTAGATAGATGTGGCATTCCTCTTGCCACACCTTCTCAGATGCCAGATCATAGATCAGCCACTACAAACCACTTTTTTCTTTAATTTTGTTAATGTCTTGACCTATAAATACTGAGATGATCTTAGCTATGCCATAATTATGATTCCTGGGTAATCCCATAAAAATCCAATAGCTTAATATTTATCTTTTTGTAAAATATTCCAAATTGTGTATCCAGCTCAAGTTGTAAAAATTCAATTCCTATGACAATTGTGTTCTCTAGTATCTAGTAGGCATCCGAGGCTGAGCTTTACTCTCAAGTCTTCGTTGATCCCCAGAAGCCCTGCACACATCATGCCAGCACATCGATCAATTGGTTGAGAGCGCCACCTTTTAGAAGCAACACTCTAGGCGAATGTCTCAAAGCCTGTCTTGATGCCTCTTTTTTTCAGCAAGCAAGCAGTTACAAAATTGACCACAGTTCCAGCATCTGACTCACTAGGTTAACAGATACTAAACAAATCTATTGGCCATCATCCTCCCTGAGTTCTGTGATGTCTACTTAATGTACTATACTCTTTATTTTTTCTTCCTTCCAAACCAAATTTCCAAATCACCCAAGGGATCTTTTTAAATCAGGTGCCATAACATGCCTTTCCTTCTGTAGGCATTTCCTCTTGTTCTCCAATCATTCAAATTAAAATTGAAAACCTTATGTGGCCTATGAGTTGCTGCACAGTGTAGGAGGTGCTTTTGAGTCTGACCACACCTCTGATCTCCTCTCAATGCACTGCACCTCCTCCTCTCTAGTCTTCCTTAGTCTTGCCTTTGCTTGTGGCATTTTCCATGTTTGCCTTCTTGTATTAGCCTGGATTATTCTTTGCTCCTCATACTGGTCTCAAACCAAAATACCACTTCCTCTCAAAGAGGGTGAGTTTGAATGTGATCATTCGTCTGAAGTAGCGTATCTTTCTTTATTTCACTGTTAATTGTTTTTTCTTAAACACTTACTTCATCAGGTGATATATTTGCTTTTGTTGTTTTTCAATGTGGCTCCCTTTCACACTAGAACATCAACTCTGAAATCAGGTATAAATATAATGTTATATTTTTTGTGTGTCAAAGAATGCCTGGCATGTGGTAGAAAACTCAATAAACACTTACAGAATGAACACCCAGATGGAGTTATGTTAATATGCTTCATGTGTCACTCTTTGTCAATAGTTTATTTAACAAGCTTGCAATTTATGGCCTTTTTGTCAGGACAAGCCTTCTCTCAAAATGGTTGATACTTCAAACATTTTTTTTTCTTTATGTTTTTGTGGTGTGCACATTCCCACACTACTCCAACAGTTCTGGCCCATTTTCCCTCCAGACAATTACTTTTCATTTAACCTATATGACAAATTATCTGACAGAATCCATTTAAGGTGCAGGTTGGCTCAGAGACTCAACGATATTTCAATCTATTATGACAAAAAAGGAGTGTTGGTGAGACTGCTTCTGTAGTGCTATGGAGGTATTGTTTATATGTCTTCACATGACATTGGCCAGGATATAGAGAACTTAGGCTTGAACCAGAAGTGGATATGACCATACAGCACTCCACTATGACCAACTTTCATCAGCCAGAACCTATCACTTGAGAGCTCCACAACCCCCTAAACCATATTAGCATTTTGGGAAACAAGGATTCAAACATGATCTGAATGCCAAGATCATAACAAATAACCTGAATATTCAGTCAAGCAACAGTTTTGTCTTGGTGGCTTAAGAATCATTTGGTCTTTAAAGTGTTTTTCTGACTATGCCCTGATCCACTTAGGTTTCATTTTAACTATTGTTCATGATGCCCATTATTCTCCCTTTATCTAAATATCATGCTTGTCTTATTATTTTTTTTAAATTCTGTTAGCTGTCTCATGTGTTACTTAGATTTGGGTAATAATCTTTTGTTTTACAGAAAAGTCTAACTCAGAATTTTGTTAGTTATTGTTGACTACCATCTGATGAGAATATTGTTCTTCATCTTTAAAATTACAATGAACAGAAAAGGTTCAATATATGTTTTCATTTAAAAGTGAATTTATTTTAAGGAACATGGAACAATTGCTTATATGTTATATTGATATTACTTATGGCAGTTACTATATTCTATATCAAATATTTTCATGTTAAAGTTTCTAAACATGAATAAAATGTTTTATTTTTATATAAGAGGAGATTTAATCTTGGCAAGTGTAAATAACTTTTGCCAAATCCATTCAAATATGAGCATAAATAAAAGATTTCCATATTATGAAATCTTGGCACATCAAACTAAGCCATGTTTCCCCACCATAATATCTTGAGTTTATGATAAGCACTACCACTGAGCCAGCACTACAGCTTCATAGATCTCCTTTTGCTACATAGTTTTACTTTCTCCCTTATACTATGTATACATCAACCCTGCTGTGTGTGTGTGTGTGTGTGGAGAGAGAGAGAGAGAAAGAGAGAGAGAGAGAGAGAGAGAGAGAGAGAGAGAGAGAGAGAGAGAGAGAGAGAAAGACAGATAAGACAGACAGACAGAGATCTCCCCAACATGTTTAGGAAATATTCTTGATGTAAAGTTACTTTGTTGCCTGTGGTGACAAGAAATGCATGAATATTCCTACTGTGTAAGAGTTGAATCCACTTTTCATTCTAAATCAAGCAAACTGTGACATATAGTAAGGTATGCATGCTTAATTTAAACCTATTTCTGCTAGTGGCTAAAAGGAGTTACTCCTAGCAAAGTTGTTCATCAGGGATGAATTGATTTGTATGTAACAATGCTTGGAGACATGTTTTAGATGTCAATGATGGAAGACCATCTCTTAGTAGTAGCACAGGTGTCTTAATAAAAGACAAAAGTGGTACATAAATCCCTATAATGAACATGATTTTCTACCACAAATAATTATTTGGCCAAAAATGTCACCAGGACTAAAGATGAGAAACCCTGGGGTAGGACAACATGGTTACTCAGAAAGCCATGTATAACAAGATATTTAACCTTCGTACTCACATCCACTACCCTTCCAAATCACCTAAAATATATCCACAAGATGGAGATAACACATTCTTGATAACACAGCAACTTCTTAATACTTGTTGCTATTATTTACTCTTCAAATACCCTTGTTTATGCCCCGCCATTGCTGTCTCTCTCTTGTATCCACAGAGGACTGTGAGAATTAAAAAAAAATAAAGTTACCCAACCCACTTAGCCCACTTTCTGTCATGGAAAATACTCCAGACACGCTTGCTATTCCTATTAATAATGTATTGTTTTTCTCTCTTCAGAAATTTAGCTTCCACTTTACCTTAAAGAACATGTTTTAGTTTTCTACTAAGCAAGAGAGACAAAGAAAGAAAGAAAGAAAGAAAGAAAGAAAGAAAGAAAGAAAGAAAGAAAGAAAGAAAGAAGTGAAAGAGAGAAAACCTGCTTCATCAGCCTAAAGAAAAAAAATTTTGGTGGCTTGTTGGAATGTTCTTTCTTCTTTCATACCACACCATGTCTGCTCTGCAAACTGAGCATCTGTGATCGCTTTACACTTTCTCTGATCCTTTCTGTGGAAGAGCAGATTGATGTTTTAAGCTTATCCTGTTGACATTTTCAGTTCCTAGGAAGTAAGACATTTGTTTTGCTGCAAGCTATGTCTTTGTGGGTAACTCTATCCCAATGGCACCCATCCTTTTGAGATTTCAATGTCCCCCAAATAAACCCAAGTCCATCTGCTAAAAGACCTAAAAGGAATCAAAAGTGTGATTAAAGCAAATGGAGACTTTTGGTCTCATGATTCTCCCTGAATTTTACTTCTATTTGGTTTTCACAAAGCTCTGAATTTGCCAGGGAACAAATTCTGCCTTCTGCGGGAGGATGCAAGTGTTCTCAGTAGTTTGAGTAACCAGAGGGGGAAAGTGTTGAGCAAAGTAGGTAATGGTAATGGATGCAGGAGGATGAGCTTCCGTGGAAGAGTATTTCAGCCAGATGGACTCTAAATCTTGTTTCCAATATTAGCTTGTACAATGATTCTCTATAGAGAATCATGTTTCCCATGTGGCAACGCTTGTTGGTAGAGGGAAGGTTTTGACCAATCAGAGACTCCTCAGTTTCTCCTGTGGTTTAGTCTTGGACTTACTGTGCCTCAGCTAGTTTCTTCATTCATAGCCAAAAAAATAAATATGTTCAAAAGAAGATTTTGAGAACTGAGACTCCTACCTGACTGGACTTGATAGTGATTATGCAACACATATTATTGCTATTGAACTTTTAACAGTCTTCTATGGTGTTGACAATGTCTTTCCCTTTCTAAAAAGAATGACATGTGCAATAACAATGAGAATTTTTCTACATTTTTTAAAATTTTGAGATGCCTATAGGTTCATAAAACATGTAGTTTTACAATTGATAATGTAATGTCATCCAATGGAAATGTTACTTGGTTTCCTACAATGGTAACATGCAGAACTATATCATGATATCACAACTGTAATGGCATTGATGCAGTCACTATATATAACATCACCACAATGTTCCTTGGTTGGCTCTTTGATGGTTACTCTCATGGCCTTCCCATCCTCCTTCTCCTTAACCCTACAACCACTAATATATTATGTATGTCTTTCCACAAATACAGTCATGCTAGTTTTGGGTTGTATCAATAGGTTGCTTTATGTGCATGCTGGGTAATATTTCATTGTATGAATATACCGCAGTCTTTAAACCAGTCACTCTTTGGTTATATAATGTTTGGCCTACTACTAATGATGTTACTGAAAAACAATCTTATATAGTAGTAGTAGTAATAAAGTTATTCTGAGTATTGTCTGCTCAGATTTTAGTAAACTGTGAATCATTTCACAGATTAGTTGTACAATTATATATTTTCACCAGCAATATTTAAGTAATCTGTTCATTCTCATCCTTTACCCTTTATCAGCACTGTGGGGTCACTACTTCTTACTTTGTTCAGTATAATTGATATAAAATACCTACACATTCAAAACATACAATGACACACACACAAACTGAAACAACCATCATGTTCTAAGTAACATATCCCTTGTGGTATATGGTTACCATGTGTGCTGATAATATTTAAGATCTACCCTCTTAGCAAATGTCAAGTATGCACACATTATCTCCCTTTGCAGATCACGACTTCTCTTTTCTGTTTCTGAGATAAGCTTTTATGATTCCATGTGTAAGTTGTATCTATGTTGCATTTGCCTGTTTTCAACATCTTTCTTTCACTTAGTACAATGTTCTCCAGGCCAACCCATGCAATATGTCACAGAATTTCCTTTTCATAATAATTTTTTATATTAATTTATAATAATTTCAAAATAATTTTTTCATAATGATATGTTACATGTATGTGTGCATGTGTGTGTTTGGGTTAAATGTTGTACACCCACTCGTATCTCTCAAGGGCTATAGAACAGCGCTGTAATGGACAAGGAAGTGTAGGTAATTCCTGTGGACAGTGTTAGAATACATACTCAGTGTTAGAATCTCTCGATCAAAGCATGTTTTTAGTTTTGGTCTTTAAGGCAGCTTCATGCTATATTCTATAAGAGCTATAGCAATTAAAGGTCATGCAAATAATATGATGGTACTCACTTTTTTCCAAATCCCTGCCAACACTTACAGTTTTGGCTTTGCTGAGAGACATCTGTAAGATGCAATGCACTAGTTTCTGGTCAGCACAGATTTTCTTGAAAAATTCTAAGAACTTTAAAAACTTAGTTTTCAAATTCTTTTATACTCTTATTAACTGGAGTATCTCATTTTATTATAGATATCTAATGCAAAGTAGAAGAAGTTGGAGTGTGACTTTTAAACTACCTTTTGTACAAACAGATTTAAAGAGTGAAATGTGTTCACTTAAGATTCTTTATGTTCAACCCAAAAAAGAAATCCTAAGCTTTCATTAGGTAAAATATGTTGAATTCTTCATAGTTCTATGACTTCATATTGTAAACTATATGCTTTGGTTGAAGTACTAGAAAATTATGCAATACATATTTCTTTACATGGGTATAATTATGAAAGAATAAATATAATTAATAAAATAGTTGCTCTTAAGTTAAAATTAATATTTATGGACCACAAAATAAACAATAACTCAAGAATTACATGCTGTAGCTGAATGCTTCCAGCTTTTAAAACAAGTCGCTATTGATCCTTGAGGGGCAGCAAAGCCCAGTATAGACTGTGAAGTTGTAATAGAAAATGAGAATATTTGGTGTCCTAGTTAAAATTAAGTAAAGCTGAATTCTGTGTCTGTCAAAAAGAACACATCTCTATCACTCAGTCTAGGATGAAGCCTCTCTATAGAGAAATGCAAGGTCCATGGTGGCTCAAAGATCATCTGCACTTTGCTACCACTGCTAGTTCAGATTTGAAACTAGGTGAAACATAGTAGGAGGAAGGTACAGGAGAAGCCACAAATAGGTAGAGGTAGTTTTCAAAAAGATATAGAAAGAGAAAGGAAGATAACAGAAGCCATTATAATCAAAACATATGCTCAGATAAAGCAGAAATTAGGACGTTAAGAGTATAATAATGAAATGTAAAACTACAGAATCAAAAAAAAAAAAAACCACTACAGAATGATCAAAGCCATAGTATTTTATAGATCACTACTACTATCTTGCTGTAGATTTATTTCCTTTGATTATTCCTCAGCAATTCTGTGACAGGTGCTGTTAACAGACAGGGCAAACAAAACATTAAGATAGAAAGAAGAAAATGACCATAATACAGTAAAGACTTTCCACAACAATAACAAGTTCTGAACACAGCATTTTACCAGGAGTGAAAAAGTAAGTCAACAATAATGACCCAATAAAAGCAACTTAAGAGAAACACACACACACACACACACACACACACACACACACACACCACTTTTGAAAACTAATAGATGTCTAGAATGGATTTTGGTCCCTTTCACTCACTATCACTGTTTCTTATGCCTTCTACTCACACAGTCTCTTCTGCCTCTTAACAAGTCCCCTTCCCTTTTCTGCCTCCCTCCTTCCTCCCACTCTGTGTGTCCATTGTATTTAAAGAGGGTTGCCTGCATGAACATGGGTGCTTTCCTTTGCTTCAGAGTTAGGAATCAATGACAAGCCAAGCAAGCATTCCCCCCAACAGTCTTCTGAGTGTGATTTTGTAAATCTAATGCTTCAGCATTAAAGAGGATTCATCTCAAGACTCGCAAAAGGCTCACAATTAGAAATGATGTACTATAGTTTATAACATAAAATCGAAACTTTATCAAAGAAAAAATATATTTGTACAATGAAATGGGAAACATTTCAATTACTCACGAATAAACCAGGGCTGCCTCCTATGGCTCAACACTCAGTATCCATCATGCTACTGAAGTTCTTGCATAGGCAAGCATCAAAAAAAAAGTGTCTAACAGTTGAAATAGAAGTAAAACACCTTTTCTATAGATAAAATTATCTATAATCATCTCCAAACAATCAGAGCTCAAAGTACAGCTCAGTAAGGAGGTCAGGGACAAAGTTGATGATATATAACAATCAAAATCAGTATGTATGTTTAATGTATTAAATATATGAAGTAAAAATAACCAAACAAAATACAAAATACTGATCATTACAGCAACAAAAATCAGAACATCTTCTGGGTACACTTAGTGGTCGTGTGCTTATCCAGCAAGTGCAAGACTATAGACTCCATCTGAATGCAAAATTATCATGTTGAGAAGAAACTATAAAACAAGGAAGGCTTATGCTTGCTTACTATGGATGTCTTAGTAAACTTGATAAACAACAGAAACTGAGTACTTTAAAACAGTGGAAGTTTAGTGTCTCATAGGCCTGGAAACCCTGAGTCTGCAATCAAGGTATGCTCAGGGCCTTACTGCCTCACAATCCTCAGAGGCCCCCTTCCTTACTTCCTCCAGTTTTTTATAGCACCAATTATTTTGTAGCTTGTAGGTTCACCCTTCGCTATGCTTCCATCTTGACATGTTTGTCTTGTGCCTGTGCTCTCTCATGGTCTTCTTATAAAGAGACTTACCACATAAGAATAGGAGTTGCCCACTCCAGTATGACTTCATCTTAACTAGTTACATCTGCAATGACTCTCTTTTCAAATAGGACTTTACCATGTTCTGTGGCTTCACAATTCTTCCTACATTGACTCACCGAAAATGTAATAAATTAAAGTCTTAGAAGGTCTATGCCACTACTCAAAACTCAAACACCTTAGGAACAAAGTTGATGTCAGATAGGATTATAAACAATTGTAAAGCGACATACTTAAGTCAGCAAGGAAAAGAGAATGTTCCAGAGCCTCAAGGGATAAAAGGAAAAAAGAAAAAAAAGGATATTTACACTTTTTTAAATCTTTATTACTCTGTATATGTGATGAGAAAGAGTGCCATGAGGAACACGTGGTGATCAGAGGACATCATTGTGGAGTAGAAATGCTTCTATGTCTACATGAATCCCAGAAATTGACCTCAGATGGTCAAACATGTTCAGCAAACACTTTACCCACTAAGCCAGCTTGCTGGTCCTACAAGACTTTGATTAAAACTGGAGCTGTGTTATTCTGAGAATACTTAAGGAAGAAAGGCTTTGCTGAGTGGATGGATGATCTGAGAAAGAAATGATTGGTTAAGGAGAGTGAGCCTCATTTAAGAGCTTAATTTTATTTAAAATATATGAAAAATAGCACAGGACTAACCCTGAAAATAGAAGGAAACAACAATTGAATCTTAGCTGGAAAGGGGAATGGTTAATTTGTTACCAGGTGACAATAATTAAAGTCTTTTTTCTTCCTCTAGCTTCAAAAAGTAAAGTAATAACGTTTCCTCTGTTGGTATAGAAAAGTAGTACAAAGATCATCCTCAATGAAATCACTTTATAAGGACAGAAGACTGGGCAGGAACTGTGACAAATTCAAAAAGGTATGTTGCTTGCTAAAGGAATTAACATTTTCAAAAGGACAAAAAATTCATCTGGGGAACTGACTAAGCCTTCAATTCCTGGCTAGGTGATAATGCATTCTGATGTGCTTGAAGCAGTGTTAGCTTAAACCAATTGTCCCAGCTACCAATATGGTCACTATCTACCCCAGATTTGTCACCACTTACTAGGGTATTAATTTTAATAGCTTAATTAAAAATAAGCCAGATTTAGATGTAGCCATCCACTATGTCCTTCCAGATTTTATCATGATTTTGTACCAGTATAGGCTATGTCTGCACACTGAAGAGGTTCACTTAACATAAAAGGTTAACAGAAAATCTATCCTCAGTTGCTGACCTTTGTTTTCGCAACATTTTTGTTATGGAACACAATGGGTCACTTTCCTTTTTACTAATTAAATGAAATGTATGCCAACAACTGCAATAAGGAATCAGGCTTCTTTTGGATTTTTGTCAGGTGCAGGGAGGGATGTTTTGGATGCTGTGGTCCCCACTGGGATAGAGAGCTCTGTCTTTGTTAGCGAGATGCACAGAACCTCTAGAATTGATGGAATTTCTGAGAGCAGTGGGAAATATGAACAATTACAAGTTATCTGTAGTTGAACATTCATGGGGAGTGAGGGTTGAGTAGGCAGCCATAATACATAGTCTGAATGTTCTTACGTAGTGCTTTATAATTAACACCTATTCTCTAACATTGTTGCACCTTTCTCCAGTCTGTTATTGAATTATTTGTATCATTATAGACTTATGATGATTTTGCCCCTTTGGGTTAGAACTGTGTACTATTATTAGATTTCATGTTTTTATTCCCTCTTTGTGTATTTATAACTTTTGAGAAAGTGAGAGGCTTAGCATTTATTCCCTGCAGTGCATCCACATTCTTTTAAGCCCATATCCATGCAGAGTAGCTGCAAAATTAACAAATCACGTTGTGTTTGGTAACTGAGTCTTGCCTTCTGCAGCTAAAACAACATATCTGATATAAACTTCTTTTTTAAAAGCAAAGTTTATTTTAGTTCTTAGTTTCCAACAGTTTATTCCAATGGCTGGCTGGCTCCACTGTCTTGGACCCAAGACAAAGCAAAATGTCATGGCAGAGAAGCAGGATAGAGCAGAGTTGCTCCCATCATGGAAGTTAGGAAGCAGAGGAAGACATAGAAGGTGGCAGAATATATATATATATATATATATATATATATATATATATATATATATTATCAGAGGTACATTTATCAGTGTTTTTCCTCCAGTTATACTCTAAACAAGTGTGCATCAATTCCCCAAAATTCAATCAACTCATAAATATAACAGTAGACTTATCCACTGTGTAATCATGATCCAATCATTTCACAGTGATACACTTTACTACCTAGGAACCAAGCTTCTTAGGATATTTCATCACAAACTATAGAAATATCTTTTTAAATTCTGTAGAAATAGTATTTAGTATCTATGAAGTCTAGAAACAGTGTCCATATTTAATTAAAATAAAGACTGATTAAAATCAATAAAACTAATAATAAAAATTCCAATAGATGACTAGGTAGAAAGATGATACTATATTCATTTGATGCCTTTAGGGCTCCCAGGATATTAGCAAATAAAGGTGCCTACCACAAAGGCTGGAAGACCTGAAGTTCTATCACTTTGCTTTGGAGTATATTGTCTGGTAGTGACACTGTGATTAGATTTCCAGTCCTTAACCAGACATATTTTATATTGGTTGGATATCCATCACTATATTGAAACATCTGAGACAATTAATTTATAAAGAGAAAAGTCTGTTTTGGCTGAGTTTGGAAGGATGAAGTCCAATATCAGTAATTCTAATTGCTTTGGGCTTCATTCGAAGGTAACAAATTGTGCGAGGATCACCTGAGCCATGTAGCTCGAGCAGAAGTCCAATTGGGTTAAGGCTTACAGATTTCCCTTAAGCTCCTATTCCCTAAAGGTCCAGAGAACATTTCTATATATTACCATAGAAAAATTAATCCAAATTCTAAATCATATATGTATGTATGTATGTATGTATGTATATATAAACACAAAAAAATATTTATTATATACATATATAATTCCTTATATATTTACTACATAAGGGCTGGCACAGTGGCTCTTTTCATAAAAGTATTTGGCCCCATGTCCAATGGCCTGAGTTTGATTCTTAGGACCTACAAAGTGGGATGAGAGAACCAAATCCTACAAGTTTTATTTTGCTTCACCACCATCTGGTCCACATTTTACACAAACAAATTATAAATACATAATAAATTTATATTTCTTTAAGAATGGGCCATAAATGGAGGTTAAACTATGTGAGGTAAAGTACTTGCATAAATCAGTATAGAAAATAATTTGCAATCACAAATGTGTTTCACTTGACAGAATTGTTCTGTGTTTATCAATGTCTTCAGCACACACACACATATAGGGATTTTTCAATTCAAAAATGTATAATTATATTAAAAAATTCTAGTAGTATCACTATTTTAAATATATTAAACAAAGTGTAAATCAGAAAAACATTAGCAAATTGTAGAATGATAATCTTTTAGAGAAATATTAAAATGCTGACTTAAAGCGCTATCTACAGGAGGACATCTTTGTTAACCACTATACAAGATCAGTTGACAGTGGACAAAAAAATTATACAAGGTCTCACCTGTAGATGAAGAGCTACACATGGTCAATGGCTGCCAAGAGAGGGAGAAGTAGTCATCCCTGGGCACATACCCATATGAACAATGTGAAATGGGCTTAGTAAGTTGTACATGCATGTATACACACAAATAGATATATGTATGTATATGTGTGTTAATGTATAAAAATAACAATAATAATTAAATATAAAATCATAAATTGGTGGCATGAGAAGAGCTGGAAAAAGAAAGAGTAGGAGTGATGTAGACACAGTGCCCATGTATGAGATTCTTGATTTAAAAAAAGAAAATAACACAACTTTTTTTAAAGCCACAGCCAGAAAATATAGTCCAGTGGTATGTATTCTTGCCTGCTTGCCTCATGTGTGCAAAGTCCTGGGGTCGGTCTCTGATACTAAATAGCTATAGCTTAGTAATCTGTTAGAGCATATGATTCCTAAAGGTACATTTATACTGCCCACATTCAGAACATGATACCCCAAATAAGGCACTGTGGTCAGCAAGAGATTGGCAAGACCAGGAAGCTCAGACATTTCAAAATACATCCCTTACCAGAGTTTGAGTGGCCTCTCTTGATGTGCTTTCCTGAAATGGAGCTATAAGATCTTCACTCTTGAGAGGTCTTTAGACACACACACAGGGAGAAGAACTACTGTGTCTTCATTGCTGAAGCTTCCATGTCACTTAAGACAGCCACTAAATTAATGTTATTCTTAAATATATACCATAAATGCATATATATATATACATCATATACATATATATTGTTGATCTGTCTCTTGTTAGAGTGTCAGTCATGTCTCTTACAACAGGTGAGAAAAAAACAAAATTCTTCCTGTACAACACTAAAACAATATTTTTACTTGAGATATACTTAATGTTGAAACATCAACATTTGAACAAAACATCATTTGAGCCAGTTGCTTGTGTCCTGCTAACATTTATATTTCTTCCAAGATTTACTATAGGACCAAAATTTTAATTATTCGTGAAACCCTTGCTAGTTTACTCTGCTTTCTCAATCAGTCTGGTTTAAATTCTCTCTATTAAGAAGTGCCTTCACAAAAACTTGTGATAGACATATGTGTACTGTAATCTCTCCTTGCAGAAATCTTTCTCCAGTGCAGAATTCTATCAGATCTTCAAAGAGAACCTAATACCAATACTTTTCCAACTATGACACAAAATAGAAACAAAAGGAACATTACCCAATTCTTTCTATGAAGGCACAGTTACACTAATACCTAAACAACACATAGACACAACAAAGAATGAGAACTTTAGATCAATTTCCCTTATGAATATTGATACAAAAATACTCAATAAAATTTTCACAAACCAAATCCAAGAACACATTTAAATGATCATCAAGTAGCCTTCATTTCAGGTATGCAGGGATGGTTCAATATATGGAAATCCATCAATATAATCCACCATATAAACAAATTCAAAGGAAGAACCCCACAGGTTCATCTCACTAGATACTGAAAAAGCCTTTGACAAAATTTAACAACCCTTCATGGTAAAAGTCTTGGAAAGATCAGGAATTCAATGCCCATAGCTAACCATAATAAAAAGCAGTATGCAGCAAACCAATAGCCAACATTAAACTAAAAGAAGAGAAACCTAAAGCAATCCCACTGAAATCAGGAACTAGAAAAGGCTGCCCACTCTCTCCCTATATATTCAATATAGTACTCAGTGTTCTAGCCAGAGCAATTAAACAATTGTTTGACCAAACAGGTCAGATACAAATTGGAAAGGAAGAAGTCAAAATATCACTATTTGTGGATGATATGATAGTATACTTAAGTGACCCCAAAAATTTCACCAGAGAACCCCTAAACCTCATAAACAACTTCAGAAGCTGGATATAAAATAAACTCTAATCAGTAGCCTTCCTCTACTCAAAAGATAAATGGGCTGAGAAAGAAATGATACCTTCACAATAGACAGAAATAATATAAAATATCTTGGTGTGACTCTTAACCAAGTAAATGAAAGATCTGTATGATAAGCATTTCAAGTCTCTGAAGAAAGAAATTAAAGAAGATCTCAGAAGATGGAAAGATGTCCCATGCTCATGGATAGGCAAGACTAGCATAGTAAATATGGCTGTCTTACCAAAAGTAATCTACAGATTCAATGCAATCTTCATCAAAACTCCAACTCAGTTCTTCACAGAGATAGAAAGAGAAATTCTCAAATTCATCTGGAAAAACAAAACAAAACAAACAAACAAAAAAAACAGGCTAATAAAAGCTGTTCTCAACAATAAGAGAACCTCCTGGGGAATCACCATCCCTGACCTCAAGCTGCACTACAGAGCAATAGTGATAAAAAAACACATGGTTACTGGTACAGAGACAGACAGGTAGATCAATGGAATAAAACTGAAGACACAGAATTAAAACCACACACCTATGGTCACCTGATCTTTGACAAATAAGTCAAAACCATCCAGTAGAAAAAAGACAACATATTCAACAAATGGTGCTGGATCAAGTTGCAGCCAGCATGTAAAAGAATGCAGATTGACCCATTTTTATCTCCTTGTACAAAGCTCAAGTTCAAGTGGATCAAGGATGTCAAAACAATATATACTGAATCTAATAGAAAAGAAAGCAGAAAAGAGCCTTGAGTATATCGGCACAGGGAAAAATTTCTTGAACAGAACTCAAATGGCTCTAAGGTGAGCTATAGACAAATGGGATCGCATAAATGTGAAAAGATTCTGTAAGACAAAGGACAAAGTCAACAGGATAAAACAGCAACCTAGAGAATTGGAAAAGACCTTTACCAACCCTACATCCAATAGAGGGCTAATATTCAGTATATACAAAGAACTCAAGAAGTTAGACTCCAGAGAACCAAATAACCCTATTAAAAATGGAGCACAGATCTTCCAGTTTCTGCCAGCACCCGGAGCAATCCTTAGGTGCCAGCTCTGCAACCAATCCCCTGAAACCCAGGGAGGATGGACTCCCAGGAGCTCTAACACACCCAGGAACATAGAATAATAGGATCACAGGCTCTCAGGAGCTTGGGCACACCAGGATTTTAGGATCCTAGAAGTAGTCTGACTCTCAGGAGCTATCACACTCAGGATCTTGGATCACAGAATCACAGAGACAGCTGGACTCAGAGGGGTTCTGTCACAAGCAAGATAACAGGACAGACAGGCTCCAGTGAGAGACAGTGAGTGAAGCTCTAAGTGAGTGAAGGTAGCACTAGAGATAACCAGATGTTAAAAAACAAGCACAAGAATATAAGCAACATAAACCAAGGTTACTTGGCATCATCAGAACCTTGTTCTCCCATCACAGCAAGTCCTGAATTGTGGGGCAGTGGGCTGTGAAAAATAGCTGGGTACCTGGTCGAGCATAGGCCTTGAACCCAGGACCTTTATCGGATGGCAGGTGTTCGGCTCTGCTCCCAGGCCCTGGTTATTTTCATTCAGCTTCAGCCCTCCACAGGCCCTCCCACAGAGAGGTCTATGGCCAACAGTCATGAGGAACAGTGCCTCCTCGCACTCTGTCCCCTTAGCCCTGACCCCCTCACCAGGCTGGGATGAAGATCATCATGGGATGCCCTCTGGAACAAGGACCCACATTGAATGCATCATGACACTGGAAAAGCAAGATTCAGATTTAAAATCACCTTTCATATTGATGATAGAGAACTTTAAAAGGGACATAAATAATTCCCTCAAGGAAATACAGAAGAACACAGGTAAATGGGTAGAAGCCGTTAAAGAGAAAACACAAAAATCCCTTAAAGAATTATAAGAAAACACAACCAAACAGGTGAAGGAATTGAAGAAAACCATCTAGGACATAAAAATGGAAGTAGAAGCAATAGAGAAATTGCAAAGGGAGACTACCCAGGAGACAGAAAACCTAAGAAAGAGATCAGGAGTCATGGATGCAAGAATCACCAACAGAATACAAGAGATAGAAGAAAGAATCTCAGGTGCAGAAGATACTATAGAAAATATTAACACAACTGTCGAAGAAAATAAAACATGCAAATGTCCTAACCCAAAACAACCAGGAAATCAAAGACATAATGAGACAACCAAACCTAAGGATAATAAGTATAGAAGAGAACAAAGATTCCCAACTAGTAAATAGCTTAAAATAATTATAGAAGAAAACTTCGCTAACCTAAAGAGATGCCCATGAACATACAAGAAACCTATAGAACTTCAAATAGACTAAATCAGAAAGGAAATTCCACCCATCACAGAATAATCAAAACTCCAAATGCACAAAAAAAGAAAGAATATTAAAAGCAGCAAGGAAAAAAGGTCAAGTAATTTATAAAAGCAGACCTGTCAGGATTACACCAGACTTCTCACCAGAGACTATAAAAGCCAAAAGATCCTGGACAGATGTCATACAGACCCTAAGAGAACACAAATGCCAGCTTAGGCTACTATACCCAGAAAAACTCTCAATTTACATAGATGGAGAAAACAAGATATTCCATGACAGAACCAAATTTACACAATAGTTGCATAAATCTATCCCTACAAAGAATAATAGAGGGAAAACTCCAACACAAGGAGGGAAATTATACACTAGAAAGGCAAGAAAGTTATCTTCCAACAAACCCAAAAGAAGATAGCCAGACAAACATAACTCCATCTCTGATAACAAACATAACAGGAAGCAACAATCATTTTTCCTTAATATCTCTTAACATCACAGGGCTCAATTCCCCAATAAAAAGACAAAGACTAATGGATGGGATACATAAACAGGACCCAACATTTTGCTGCATACAGGAAACACACCTCAGTAATAAAGACAGACACTACCTCAGAATAAAAGGCTGGAAAACAATTTTCCAAGCAAATGGTCTCAAAAAACAAGCTGGACTAGTCATTCTAATATCAGATAAAATCAACTTTTAACCAAAAGTTATCAAGAAAGTTAAGGATAGACACTTCATACTCATCAAAAAAAAAAAATCAACCAAGATAAAATATCAATTCTGAACATCTATGCTCCAAAAGCAAGGGCAACCACATTCATAAAAGAAACTTTACTAAAGCTCAAAGCAGACATTGCACCTCAAACAATAATAGTGGGAGACTTTAATACCCCATTCTCATCAATGGATAGATCATGGATACAGAAACAAAACAGAGACACAGTAAAACTAAGAGAAGTTATGAACCAGCGTCATTTAACAGATATCTGTAGAACATTTCATTGTAAAACAAAAGAATATATGTTCTTCACAGTACCTCATGGTACCTTCTCTAAAATAGACCATATAATTGGTCACAAAACAGGCCTTAACAAATACAAAAAAATGAAATAATTCCATGCATCCTTCATGGGACTAAGACTAGTCTTCAATAATGATAAAAATCTATGGAAAGCCAACATACAATGGAAACTGAACAATGTTCTACTCAATAATAATTTGGTCAGGGAAGAAATAACTAGAGAAATTAAAGACTTTAAAATTTTATGAAAATGAAGACACACCATACCAAAACTTATGGAATACAATGAAAGCAGTGTTAGAGGAAAACTCATAGCTCTAAGTGCCTACAAAAAGAAGCCGGAGAGAACATAAACTAGCAGCTTGTTAGAACACCTGAAAGCTCTAGAACAAAAAGAAGAAAATGCATCCAAGAGGAGTAGACAGCAGAAAATAATCAAACTCAGGGCTGAAATCAACCAAGTAGAAACAAAAAGAACTAAACAAAGAATCAACAAAGCCAGGAAACATTGCAAGAGCTGGATCTTTGAGAAAATCAACAAGATAGATAAACCCTTAGTGATACTAACCAGAGGGCATAGAGAGAGTATCCAAATTAATAGAATCAGAACTGAAAAGGAAGACATAACAACAGAAACTGAGGAAATTCAAAACATCATCAGTTCCTACTACAAAAAGTATATACTCAACAAAACTGGAACATCTGGATGAAATGTACAATTTCCTGGACAGATACCACGTACCAAAGTTAAATCAGGAGCAAATAAACCATCTCAATAGTCCTATAACACCTAAAGAAATACCAACAGTCATTAAAATTCTCCCCACCAAAAAAAGGCCAGGACCAGATTGTCTTAGTGCAGAATTGCATCAGACTTTTCAAGAAGACCTAATGCCAATTCTCTTTAAACTATTCCACAAAATAGAAACAGAAAGAACACAACCTAATTTATTCTATGAAGCAACAATTATGCCCATACCTAAACCACACAAAGACCCAAGAAAGAAAGAGAATTTCAGAACAATCTCCCTTATGAATATCGATGCAAGAATCCAAGAACACATCAAAACAACCATCCATCATGATCAAGTAAGGTTTATCCCAGGAATGCAAGAATGGTTCAATATTTGGAAATCCATCAATGTAATCCACTATATAATAAAACTCAAAGAAAAAAACACACATGGTCAATTCACTAGATGTTAAGTAAGCTTTTGCCAAAATTCAACATCCCTTCATTGTAAAAGTCTTAGAAAAAAACAAGAATTCAAGGCCCATGCCTAAACAGTAAAAGCAATATACAGCAAATCAGTAACCAACATCAAACTGAATGGAGAGAAACTTCAATAATTCCCACTAACATCAGGCACTAGACAAGGCTGCCCACTCTCTCCCTAACTATTCAATATAGTACTGAAAGTCCAAGCCAGAGCAATTAGACAACAAAAAAAAAAAAATCAAAAAGATATAAATTGGAAAGGAAAAAGTCAAAATATCACTATTTGCAGATGGTATGATAGTATATTTAAGTGACCACAAAACTTCAATTAGAAAACCCTTAAACCTGATAAACAACTTCAACAAAGTGTCTGGATATAAAATTAACTCAAACAAATCAGTAGTGTTCCTCTATTTAAAGGATAAACAGGTTGAGAAAGAAATTAGGGAAATGACACCCTTCACAATAGTCACAAATAATATAAAATACAGTGGTATGAATCTAACTAAGAAAATGACAGATCTGTATAACAAGAACTTCCAGTCATTGAAGAAAGAAATTGAAGATGATCTCAGAAGATGGAAACATCTCCCAGGCTTATGGTTTGGCAAGATTAATATAGTAAAAATGGCCATCTTGATGAGAGCAATCTACAGACTCAGTGCAATCCCCATCAAAATTCCAACTCAATTCTTCACAGAGTTATAAAGAGCAATTCATAAATCATTTGGAATAACAAAAACCACAAGATAGCGAAAACTATTCTCTACAATAAAAGATTATAATTGTCAAAGACAAGGAACTGTGAAAGGGGCCTATGGAACTTTAAAACAATATCTTCAGAAATAAAAAAGGGAGGTATATCCCTGTATACCACAAATTTATTTAAATGATGTTTTTTATTTTAATTTTTTTTTACAAAATTTGGATGCCAAGGAATTTTCTGCTGAGTGTCTACAGCATTCTACAACTAGGCATACTTATGCATAGGTGAAAGAGAAGGATCTACTTACTGGCATATGGCATGATCCCGATCAGGTATTTAATATGGGAAATAGAGCATGTTTGTGATTTTTTTGCAGGATGCAGAAGGAGCATGGTGGCTGCAAGAGTTATTGGTGAGACATGCTGATGCTGGGACAAAGAATGATGCTGACTTGTGAGCTTGCTGAATATCCTGACAATGCTGACTGAGAAGTAGTATTGGAGGTATGTTCCTGACCCAATTTTGCTTACCTATACCCCTGATGGGACAAGCTGCCTTGCCTCAAGTTTTTAGAGCTCCTGGAACAGAGAAACAAAAAGAGAAGTTATAATGACTCTTGTATTTTTCTTAAATGTGACTAATTATGTGAACTCAATCATATACTGGTTTAGAAATCAATCCAATATTGCAAATAACAGTCTTCATTTGGAAGTCTGGTTTTAGACATTTTCAAAAACATATTTGGAAGTTAGCTGCAGTTCTCTATGATGTTATGTTAGCAAGAGATAAAGTTGGGGCAGGATCTGTATTTCAAACAAGTGTTAGTACATGTGTTAAGGCTCTTTTAATTGTCAAGTTAAAATTACTTTTGTTTCTTCTACAGTACTTTATGTATGTTGCATTGATTATACACTTTCTATTGTGTTAGTGTGTTGAAATCCAGCATGTCAGATATGGAGGTCTATCAGCCAGCTTTTGTTTTATTGCCCTGAGTATTAGAAAACCTTGATTCTCTGAAAAAAAGCTTGCAAGTATTGGAAGAAGTGAGTCAGGCTTTAAGCAGAAGCAAGAGGGTAGTGGGGTTGATTATTGCTGGTATAACATCTTAATAACATTAAATGCTAGCACCACTGCTTCTACAATTGCTTTGACACAAGAAGTTAAAACAGCTACTTTTGTTAATCACTTAGCAAAAAGTGTTACTAATGTGCTGAATATACAAGAGGCTTTAGATAGATATTTGGAACAATGGACTGATGCTCTTTATCCTATTCAAATTATTGGAAGAAGGTTCAGAGCTTAAGAGTAAAGAGCCATCTCAAGTGTCATGCCAAATACCATTGGATTCGTGTTAGGTCTAAAATTTACAGTGGTAGTCATTATAACTAGGAAAATTTTAGACACTTGCAGTGTATTTGGCATAATTCTAACACCTCTCTGGATGTTTTAACTTTGCATACTGAGCTTATGAATTTCAAGAATACTGCTCTGCTGAGCATTGATGTGGCAGATACTGCTGATAAAATTACCCATGGCCTAAGGTCATAATTTATATTTTGGTCAAGCTTCAAGAATGGCATATATAGCTTGACTATGCTAGCCTTTTTTTTGTCCTGGGAATACTTTTATTCCTGCCCAACATGTTAAAGCTTGTCTTTAACAACATCAATATATTGGCAGCCAAAGTACATGGCTTGAAACTGAAAATGGACCCCCAGATAGAGTAATTAAATTAACAGACTGATAAGCCAAAAATGGGTAAAATTCTGCACAGAGCCTTGCCAACCTAAGACAGAAGTGCATTGCTTTGATAATGCATATTCCATGATGGGTAAGGAAGGGATTCTTATCAGAATGACCTAAGACAGACTCAGTCTGGTTTATGCAATAAAAAGGGGGAGAGGCAGAGAGCTTTTAGGGCTACTTGGCAAGAATCTGACATGGGCCAAGGACAAGAAAATGAGGTACTTGGCATGAATATGACACTGGTCAAAGACAAGGAAGTGGGCTTCAGGCAGAAATCTGGCATTAGGCTAGAACAAAAAAGTAATTTCAGGCAGGAATCTAGATTTTAGGCTAGAACAAGGAAGTAGGCTTCAGACATAAAAATGACTTTGGGCTAGGACAGGGAAGTTGGCTCAAATATTTTGGTCATCCTAATAAGCCCTTAGAAACAGTGATCATGGGAGTGTTCACAGAACTTACTGTCTTGCTTTTTTTTTTTACTATTTGCATCTATTGTATTGCTAGTTCCTCAACCTAGAACTGATCTTAATACTTGCATGTAATTAAAATGGTATAAAAGCAAAAAAAAGAAAAGAAATTTGCCAATCTACTTTCCTGTGTGTGTGTGTGTGTGCACGTGCGCGCGTGCATGTGTGTGTATAACTTTATATGACATCTCTAAATATTTAAGCATTCTATTTCTCCTGAATTGTTTTCAATATTGTTGTTGGCACTATTACTGATGCTTCTAGATATGTTGTTTTGTAGTTTTCAATATCTTCAATGATGCTGAGAACTTTTCCTTTGATTTTGGATCCTTGTACATGCCATTTAGGAAGTGCTATATTTACATTTTCTACAACTTAGTCAAGTGAATTATATGTCATTTTACATACAAAAATGGGTTACAGAGCTAGACAAAAAATTCTTAACTAAGAAATCTTGAATAGCAGAGAAGCATCTAAATAAATGTTCAACATCTTTAGTCATAAGGGAAATGAAAATCAAAACAACCCTGAGATTCCACTTCACACCAGTCAGAAAGGCTAAGATCAAATACTCAAGTGACAGCAGATGCTGGTAAAAATGTGGAAAAAGAGGACTAATTAATTGCTGGTGGGATTTCAAGCTGGTACAACCACTCTGAAAATCAGTCTGGCATTTCCTCAGATAATTTGACATAGGACTACCTGAAGACCCAACTATACCACTCCTGGGCATATACCCAGAAGATGCTCCAACATGTAATAAGGACACATGTTCTACTATGTTCATAGCAGCCATATTTATAATAGCCAGAACCTGGAAACATCCCAGATGTTCCTCAACAGAGGAATGGATACAGAAAATGTGGTATGTTTACACAATGGAATACTGCTGAGCTATTAAAAATCATGAATTCATGAAACTCTTAGGCAAATGGATAGAGCTAGAAAATATCATCCTGAGTGAGGCAACCCAGTCACAAAAGAATACATATGATATGTACTCACTGATAAGTGGATATTAGCCAAAATGCTTGGAATACCCACGTTATAACTCACTGACCACAAAGTATGGATGCTTCAGGCCTACTTAGAAGGGGTAACAAAATAATCACAGGGAGTAGAGGGAGGGAGGGACCTTGGAGGGAAAGCAGAGGGGTAGGGAAAAAGGGGCAGGATCAGGTGTGGGAGCAGATGGGGGAGAAGTACAGAGGGTCAGGAAATTGAATGAATGTATATAGCAGTGGGTGGCAGAGAACTGGGAATGGCCACTAAAAAGTCCCTGATGCCAGGGAAGCAAGAGATTCCCAGGACCCAACAGGATAATATTAGCTGAAATCTCCACAAAAAGGAAGATAGAATCTGTAGAGCCCATATCTACTGGTTAGGCACAGCCCCCTATTGAGAGACAGGGCAACCCATCCATCTCAAAAATATTAACCTAGAATTGTTCCTGTCTAAAGGAAATGCAGGGACAAAGAGTGGAGCAAAGGCTGAAGGAAAGACCATTCAGACTGATCCATCCCATCTGCAGACACCAAACCCGGACACTATTGGTGATGCCAACAAGCACTTGCTAACAGAATCCTGGTACAGCTGTCCCCTGAGAGGCTCTGCCAGAGCCTGACCAATACAGATGAGGATGCTTACAGCCAAACATCGGACTGAGTACAGGAAATCCAATAGAGGAGTTAAAGGAAGGACTGAAGGAGCTGAAGGGGTTTCAACCCCATAGGAAGAACAACAAAATCAACCAACCAGACCCCCCCAAGAGCTCCCAGGGACAAAATCACCAACCAAAGAGTACACATGGGGGGACCCATGGCTTCAGCTGCATATGTAGCAGAGGATTGCCTTATCTGCATCAATGGGAGGGGAGGCTCTTGGTCCTGTGGAGGCTCTATGCCCCAGTACAGAAGAATGCTAGGGCAGTGAGGTCAGAGTGGGTTGGTGGGTTGGGGAGCACCCTCATAAAAGCAGGGGAAAGGGAATGGGTGCTCGGGAGAGGAAACTTGGAAGGGGGATACCATTTGAAATTTAAATAAATAAATAAATAAATAAATAAATAAATAAATAAATAAATAACCAGTAAAAAATAAGCATTGCCATGGTCATGGTATCACTTCACAGCAATAGAAACCAACCCTTACTAACACACTACCTAAATTGACACAAAGTACATACATATTTGAAGACATATATCATGCAAAAGATATTAAAATTGCAAAATAAGTACATCACCAGAATATCACACCAGAATTGCCTCACTAATATCAGGAATCTCAGTCAAAAGTCACACCACAATCATTTACCTCAGGATCACTAGAGTCACTAGAGTGATGTGTACATGAGGAGTCCCAGGAGTAAAAAGGCCTGTGCTCACTCTCTCCCCCCACATAGCTAATCTCTAGAATATATTTAGTGTGGCTATAACAGAGTCTCAACAGTTTGTGGTTTGTTGATATATTTTCATTGTTCTGAAAATATATGTCTAACATTGTGGAAAGCAAATAAAACATGCAGACACTTCTCATAAAACATCAGGAACAAGCTCTTTTGTTGTTTTTCTGATTCCACTATTGTATTTATTTAAATTGAAGTTTAAGGAATTATTTCAGAATGAGCCAGCAGGCTTGAAAGAATCAGGCTGAAGCCAGAACACTTGTTGAAAAATGTTAACAAATGTATTTGAATTTTGATTGTTTAACATTTCTTTTTCTATGGGTGGGACGGGTATTTGGATTTCTTTGTCATCTCTCCAGGAGAATACTCTTCAATCAATCTGTTTTGATTATTCATACAGAAAACTTTGGAGATGATAAACCTCATGCTCTTTTTCATTGCTCTCGCAATAATTAGTTTCTAGCATCAGTTTCTAAAATGGAACTGAGTAGTGTTTTAAGAAGAAACATTATCAAAATATAGCTAAGATTGTTTATTTGCGATGATTTTATTGAGTAATAAAAATGTAGAATATGAAATAAAACTGAAATTTCCTTAATATCTGTAAGTAGCTACCTAAGCAATTAAAAGAAAAGTGACTTCCTTTACATTGATGCTTGATGCTTTGAGGGTTTTGGTGATGTCTATAAGAAAGTTAACAAAAAATGAAGAATTTAAAAATGATTACATTCTTTGTATAATTCTATGATGATATTATAACAATAACAATACTAATTAATAATATTGACAACAACAACAATAATAATAATAATAACAAACTTAAGTGAAATCACTAAAAATTATCTCTTGTTCCTGAAGATAAGGGAGAATGCAGATTGTCTACATCCTCTGACAAAAATCTGGAAAAAAAAAACCCTTCTCTTTCTGGAAGCAAAGGTAGATGAGATAAATGACACCCTGTCCTGCCCTCGAATGTAGATAGAAACAGATGATTAGTTAGTTCTCCCCAGTGAAGTATTAACAGGTGTGATCTATTCAAAGTTCCACTTGGAGTGACTAAGAAATGTGGATGCTTTCCCCACATGCTTCCCATACTTTAGAGCCTGGATGCAGACTGCAGTCTTAGTTTTAAAGGATGGCCTTAGAACAGACAGGCCTGAATCCTGGGAGGCTGCTTGGCTCAGAGCTTCTACTAACTAACACTGCATGATGAAACAAACCACATATTTTCTTAAAGCAACAGGATGTTTAGGATTAAAGGAAAAATTTAGCATACCTGGAATGATGTATGAACAAAAAAAAGGTTGATCTATTCATCAATGTTCTATAATGGTAGAACTACAACTGAAAACACTGTACAAATAAAATATTGCTATGAACAACTTAATATAAATAGTGACAGAGAATTAAGGGTTTCAGTTGTATCTGTGCTTTGGAAATGAAGTTGGAAAGAAAAGTAACAATTCATTTACACTGAAATGTTTTGAGTTGTGATTTCTGTTTAAGGTTCACAGAAACTTAACTTTCAACTAACTGTTCTAATAGTTTCATTGATTAATATAGAGAGCTTTTTTCAGAAAAAATAAAAAAATTACGAACAATAAATATATCAGGTAAAATGTAAACAAATTTAAAAGATGTAAGAAACCCAGTCTTGACCTTGCATGCAGCCCCGTCCTCCATGGTTGCTGGTTTAGTTGCCTTCTCGATTTTAAAGACTGCACTGCTCCAGCCACCACAGTGCTTTAGAATTTAGCTGGGTCACAGGGACTTTTTCAGCACTCCGTTCTAATTTGCAGTTCTGCTATAATAAAAGCCATAAATATATTGCTACTGTCTAGACGTTTTATCTGAAACAAGTGTCCTTTGTAGTCTCAAAGGACTTTTCCATTTTATTTCCAGTAAATCAAAGTATGTGAAGAGCTTCAGTTCTTATTAAGACATACCCTTCACAGTCCAGTGATTGCCAACTGTGGCAAGCCATTGACAGTTCATTTGCATATAACTGATGACTTCCATCAGGTAGTTGGCTCCAAAACACAATGGACATTTAGAGCACATCCAATATTTCTTCTTCTTTGATGAGCACCAAGTGCCAATTTTTATATACAATCTGACTATTGAAAAGTGAAGGCTTCTTTCCATGACCTTACACTGTCTTCCACAGTTTGAAGTGACATATTGCCAGTGGGCTTAATGTAGGCCCACACTTCTGAAAGACAGTTAGTAGCCCTACTGTAGTTTGTTGAAAAGCAATGATAGTCAAAAGAAGGAGACAGAGATAACAGTGATCACTTTTTAAAGTACTTTTATATTCTGCTCCCAGTATTATATTCATAACTAAATTTCATTTTATTTTTATAAAATACCTTTGACATGATTTTATATTAATTACTGCCTATAGATATGATTGTCATTCATTTACTAAAAAGATTACATAACACTTATGAGAGATCTTATTTTTCAGATCTATAAGAATTTATTTCATTATAACTGCACACTGTCTTTCTCCCAGTATTCAAGAGTAGCAGTGGTGCAAATACAGTCAGCTTGTTATCTACTAATCCCATAACCAGAGGCAAGCTGACGGTCTCCTGCCATACTGAGACCTATGTCATGTTTATATTTTCTTTTATGTTTGATTGTGCACTTCTGTTTTCAGTATACAAATAACAAAAAATTCTCAATAAAGTGAATTTTGTTGCAACTGTTAGTAAAAAGAATATGTTTAATTTCACACATAAGCTATATTTTAGTCACTCATCAGTGCTTTCTTCCCTGTTGGACATAAGAGCTAAACTTTTCTGGTTAGACAACCTTGTGGCTTCTAAGTTACCTTGGCTATAGTTTGTCTCCATGACTTCCATGTGTATTCTCATAGTAAATTACCTAATGAAAGTGGCCCTTGAGAGCAAGGGGGATATTATAGAATCAATAGATCAATGTTAAGCACGTTGAACATGCAGAATGCTTGCCGTGGGTGGTCACTCAGACCTGTGTCTGTGCTGCACGGAGACTCTGTTCCTCCACAGCTGAGCCCACTCTCATTCTCTAATCTCTTTCATGAAATTGAGTGTGACTCTTAGACTAGACACATGGATGAAACTAAACTCGGATTCTTAAGAAATTGATGGTGTAGCCACTGCACTTCAAATTCTTGCAGCATGAAAACCAAGTAACCGCATGCATGGAGCATGCTCTTTCCTTTATAATGAACAATGAGGTCAAGGAAAGAATATCAAACAAAGAAAAGTGGTCCGTGAGCTAGACACATTTTCAGAAGCAATTCAAAAAGACTTAAGTGATGAGACACATTCTGACAAACTATTTGAAATGTTTTGTTTCAGCAAAATATCACACTGATAGAATCTTTAAAGAATTAAAAATTATAAATTAAAATTTAAGATATCAGAACAGGGAATTTTGAAACTAAGAATTCCAAAGTTTGTAACCTTTATTAGCAGTGGAGCACAACAGACTTCAGTCCAATGAGCAGCAATAAGTGACACTTCACAGCTTCATGTCATCATGATTAGCAGATGTTTAATGAGGAAGATAAAGACCACTCATCCAAACTTACTTATACATGATGAACTAACTTGTCAACATCCCCCTTTGCGTATGCAAAGAGTTTGCCTTTTATCCTGTTGATAGCAAACCATTTTGTGTTCATTACTATTATGCATTTCTGAGGAGATAAGATCAACTATTTAATGGAACACTGTGTTGAAAATTTTATTCCAGTTCTCATGATTTATAAAATTGTCTCATTTTTCTTTCTCTTATGGATCTAGCCACCAACTTGCCAACAGTCCGGATGTTAGCTCTCTTGAGTATTGGATGTCCATTCACTACAATACAAGATATAGGATTACATTAATAATGTCCAGTCAATTCATACAATGGAAATACAATATTGTTTTTAAAAATCCTAACATAATATGCAAAATTGATTTTGGTTGTGCTATAACATAACAGAAAAATGAATTGGGAACAGTTCTCTCATTTCTATTGTATCGCCTTTTAGATCTTGTCAACTGACTTTCCAAAGTCATTGTTGGATGGAAGAGTTGACAGAAGGTGCTGGAGAGAGAAGCCAATGGTTAAGGGCATTGCTGCTCTTCCAGAGGATCTCAATTCATTTCCCAGCACTGAAGTCAGGTGACTCCCCATGGGTGGTAACTCCAGCTCCTAGAAAACTACAATCCTCCTCTGGCCTTTCTAGGGCCTCTCACACATGTGACATATACTCACACATGTAGACATAAACATAAATAAAATTAAATCTTTTAATAAGAGTTGAGAAAACATCTTGTCAGGAAATACATTTCATTGATATATAGAATACTTAAAATAAATGAGATATAGTTTGCTCAAACACAAGAACAAACATATTAAAACTGATAGTATAATATTAATGCAGACACTTAAGTCACTACTGTAATTGTGCCTATATTTGGCTCGTGTATATTTGTACAAGCTTTCTGAAAGTTATGAGTCAAATATTTACCAAAGTCATTATACATAGCAACAATTCACAGATAGGCTTATATTGCCTATTAACTTAGGTACTGTAGTTATTGTTAAACAAATACACAACTGCCAGAAAACTATTAGTTCTGAGGATATTTTATGTTGCATATAGCCTATGAACAACTTGCCATATTGCTGTGTTCATGTAGACTTGCACTAACATTAGCCAAAGGCCAAGCCTTACACAAGCAAAACTAAATTAAACAGTGACAGCAAACTATCTGAAGAAGTATAGTTGTAACAACAGACAAGTAGACCACAGGTTCATGGAAAGACAGTCAGTGTCATTGACCATCAGAGATGAGCAGCAAGGACATAGGATCATCCTTCATGTAGAAAAAGCTAGTACCAAAAAGTCTTAAAAGACTGAAAAATGTAAATGCTGGTGAGGGTGTGGAGAAGAGAAAGTTTAAATCCATTGTGCAAAACAGAACCATGGTTCTTAAAGATATTAAAAACAAAACTATCTACCTTAAGATGCAACAATCCCTCTTCTATGTACACAACCAATATTTTGCATATTACCAGAGAATGGAATTTACCACATTATTAAAAGGATATATGCAGCTTCATATTCAATCACTGTAGTACTATTAAAATGGTAAGATAGAAGCACAGGTGTCTAACCAACATACAGTGAAAGTCTATACATCGAAATATTAAATCTTTGACAAGGAGACTCTGATATTTGTCACATAGTGCTATAACAAATAAGCCAGAAATTGGAGGACATTGTACTACATAAAATAATCTTAATAGTGTGTAGATTTTTTTTAAACCTCAAATATAGAAAGATAGAGAGTAAGCCTGGACCCAAGGAGTGTGAGCATGGGCAATAGGAAGGTACATCCCACTGGTTAAGAACAACAGAGATGAACGATAAAGACATGTGGGGAGATAATGTACAGCATGAAAGCACTAATTAATAAAATTGCACCACACATGGGATTTCTGCCAAATGAATAGATTTTAGCTGCTTTTGTCAAAAACAAAAAGCAAGTGAAAAATTGGTTTGTCTATGAGATGATAGGCATATTAATTTGCTTGGCCATTGTTACCATTTTATTGTCCACATATATCCCACAAAATTGTTGTGTACCTTAAACATGCATAATAAAATCTATTCCAAAAATACACAAGTTAGACTACATTAGGATAGCCTATAAAATAATAAGGCTTAGTGACTACTCCCCCTGTGGTTATAAGAAAACAACTATACCCACTAGGGTCCTAATCTGATACACTTACCTGAAAAAGGAATATGTTGTAGATGCAATCTTAATTATAAAATATTTCCTATTGTGAACTTTTAACAATGTGCAATGTCAGATATGCATCTCATCATGTGAATAAGGGACATTTTATTTCTCACTTGATATTTCTATAAATGAAACAATGTCTATAGGGTCGATTAATGCAAAAGAAAATATGACTCACATTTAGCAAATATTCAAAATAGAGTTTAAAGATTATATTCTATACTATGATATTATAATATAGACTTTTAAAAGAAATTTCACTGACAGTTGGCTAATAGGCTGTTCAAAAACATTTAAATTAAATAGAGCACCATTTCCCTGTAATAAATATACAAATATAAATACACATGACATAGTTTTAATCTTTCAAAGTAAATATTCTTGACCTTCATCATATGGCAGAAGAGATTCACAAAATAATCTTTTCATTAAAAACAGTCAAATTCTGAATAAAATGTTAAGTGCATTTTAATTTTGTTGCTAAGCTGGCAGATAGGGAAGACAGTGAAGCCAAAACCAAAGTGAAATCAATAGTATCAGTAGGTGTTCGATAGGTAAGGCCAGCATTTCAGCTCAGAGTTCTCTGGGAAATTCTGGATATCTGAATTATGGTATATGAGGGGACCATGGACAGGAGGTTGAGTGCAGGTCCCACCTGTGAGACCATCCCAGAGGGAACACCACAGAAGATTATATCATCTAAAAATGGGGGAAGAGGAAGGATGGGATGGGAAAAGGAGGCTGAGAAAAATGAGGAAAGAAAGGAAAAGAAAACTTCAAAACCAGGAGACAGCAGGAAGCCACCTGTTCCCTATTGTATGAACAGACAGACCCAACCTCCAAAGCTAAACCCTGACTGCATATCTCAACCCATATCTCTTGTGTGGCCCTCAAATGCCTCAAATTTAAAATTTGTTTTGCTCTAAGAAGAAATGAAGAAAACAATTTCAACCAAGATCGCTAAAATATTATGCCATTGAGCATAATTCATGAAATCCCAGATGCATCATTCTATATTCAAAGAAGAAAGCAGGTTACATGGCAGTTTCTACAACACAGGATCAGTTTGTAAAAAGTCATACACATGGCAAAGTGTGAAATAGTAACATCAAAATAAACTGTATAATAAGAATTTAGCTTTATATTTTTCTTAGTATGTATACTTTCACTACAATTATTATGTAAAAAAATAAATACTAGATAATTTTAAGTTTCTAGACTAGACCATTCAACAAGCATTTCAAATAATTAAAAATAGTTAGAAATCAGATATTTTGTTTATACTTTAATAAATTAAAGGATTGCACATTGTAAAATATTTAAATAGAATAGATAGCATTTCAGTGTGTATTATTTTAAGCTGTATTTTTTAGAAATGTGATATTTCATTTTCTTTTTCAAAAATTAAGTTATTCTGCCTTCTGTTGTTTTAACTATCTACAAATTAGACATTAACAAATCTATCTTCATTATGCAAAATCCCTGACCTGTCCAAGGATGCATATTATTCTACAGCATTGACTACTTGACTTTACAACTTTATAAATCTTTATCGAGTGACTTAGAAAGAAGAAAAAAAACATCTTGTGTTCTAAAAAAACACATGTGTAGGTTAAGCACTATCTATTGGGTCTGAGTTTTTAAAGTTCCTGGTAAAAGATTATCTGGGGTCATTGTAGATCTTGATTTGTTTCCTAGAACAAAGACAATCAGAAAATAAACAATTACAATCATGCTTTCCCATGACTTAGCTAAAACAAATGAAATAGTCCCTAATGTAGCAATTTGGTCTGTCCCTTTAGAAGATAATCAGAGGCAATACATAACAAAATAAATATCTAGTACATAAAAATGCATTTAAATAATTATGTTAGATTTTAAAAAGTAGCAAATGGTGAGATTTTAACTAAGTTGTATTTATTATTGGATTTCAGAAAAGCAGGCACTGTGAGCAATGATGGAGCAGATTGTCAAGAGCTGTAACTGCAAAATACCAGGAAACCTCTTTGGGCACAAAAATATACTCAATAAGAGACTAGTGAGTTGAGTGGTCCATCTCTAGTTCTACACGAAGGTACTTGATAGTTGGCTCTTATACACTCTGGATGGTTTCTCTGTATTTTGGATAGGTTCTGTATTACATTATTCATCTTCTTCCCATCCCATGCATAGAGAGATCTTGAACACTGCATTATGGGAGAAGAGGCAAAAGACCATTCTCCTACATGATGTCAGAAGAGACAAACACACCAGTGATCCAAATGAAGTGACAGTGGTATAAAGCCAGGAAAAGGAAGCAGCTTCTTCCTTCATTGGGTTGGCTTTAGTCCATGTGACTCACCAGAACATGACCTTAGTGGGGTGAAAGTGGCAATGGAGGCATCAACAAACCTTCACCAGGCTCCCTAAGCTTCAGCATGACATCATGAGAGGTGAGTACCCAGTACAGAGAACTTGGAGTTCTGTGCTGCAGTCTAGAGTGATGCATTCATGAACAAGTGTGAACTGAGATGTCTAAGGGAATCCATAACAATCACTGTGGTTATGTGAATGGCTTCCAAAAGACCACACACATGCTCCTGCATACATACATTCACTTGCAGATATGTGTGCTAATGTGGTTGTATGATATTGTGAAATATTAAAACTTCATCTCTCACTTATCATTGCCCCTAGTTCCTGATGCTGCTACTTAGGATACAGCAGTGGCTTCCTAAGGATGACTGAATAGAAATCACCTCATTTCTGATATTTACCAAGTTTAACAAAGACAAATCAGTAGCAGTTAATAAATATTTTCATCTTGAGGTTTTAAATGTGCAAAATTGAAAAAAAAACATATATAGGCATTTAATAAACCTTAATTCATCTTTTGAAAAAGGGTGAATAATTCTGTGACTCTATACACACACTTTCTTCAAGGAGAAAAAATTCAAGAACAAAGATATGCAAATTTCAAGAACAAAGTTATAAAAATATAGAAAAAAAACATAAAAGTAACTTTCTACTTGGAAGGGTATAGCCTCCTGCATCGTGAGTGGCATTTAGGTATCTAGGAAGTAAGAGTCTGGAGGACTTGGCACATGGGCTATATGGTGAGAAGATCCTGTGATGAGAAGAACTCTGTCCAACTGAATGAAAACCAGAATTAAAGAGCAGACTAGTGGAGGCCAAAAGAGAACCAGGTTGGGCTCTTCGAGTAGCCCAGGCTCCATCTCCCCTGGCTCCTTGGCCTAGGGACAGAAAAAGGAAGACCACAATGATATGAAGAATATCATTAGGATGGTCAAGGAGTAAGGAAGTTCGGTTACAGACTTCTTAGAAAATCCAGGATCCGCTTCTGAAGTCTTACAGAACAAACTGATCCCCACATGGTAAGAGGAAATCTAATGTGGTTGTGAAATTTCAGGAGGAATCCTGGACATTCTGAGATGACTAGCTCACCAGAATTGATTCAAGTTTGAAAGAAGTAAACCAGAGGTGGAAGCTCTCAACTCCAGGGACCTTGGCAGATATCACAATGATATTACTGAAAGGCTGCAGGGTCCAGGTAACACAGGTTACAGAATAGAGTAGGTTAGCTCCAGGAACACCAGAACTCAGAACCACTCTCAATAGATGAGAGGAAATGAGGAGGCAGGCCTCTTATGAAGGGCTGCCAGCAAAGAGGACAGAATCATGCATTAGTAACAGGAACAATATAGAGGCACAAAAGCTGACGAGATGGTGAGATAAAGACGAAGAACAATTACCACCAAGAAAATGTGCTATACATTCATGACCTCTTCACACCTAAGACACAAAAATGACATCCAGAGTGAAAGCAAGTTCATAGAGGATATGGAGGGGAAGACACTGCAGAGGAGTTTGAAGGAAAACTGGAGACAGGTAAAACATGGATGGAAAATAGATACATATTTGTCATCTTGCGCAAAGCTCAAGTCCAAGTGGATTCAAGGATCTCAACATATAACCAGATACACTGAATCTAATAGAAGACAAAATGGGAAAGAGCTTCGAACTCACTGGCATGGGGCAGCAGGAGGCAGAGATTTCCTAAAAAGTACTCTAGTGGCTCAGGCCCTAAGACCAAGAATTGATAAATTGGACCTCATGAAACTGAAAAGCTTCTATAACATAAAGGACATAGTTAATAGGACAAATTGGCAACTTACAGATTGGGGAAAAAATCTCCACTGACCCCACATCTGATAGAAGGCTAGTACCCAAAATAAATAAAGAAACTAAACTCAAAAAAAAAAAAATTAAAAAAACAAAAAACAAAACCAACCCAATCAAAAAATAGGGTATAGAACTAAGCAGAGAATTCACAACAGAGGAATCTCAAAGGGTTGAGAAGCATCTAAAGAACTGTTCAGAGTCCTTAGTCATCAGGGAAATGCAAATCAAGAAGACCCTGAGATTCCACCTTACACCAATCAGAATAGCTAAGATAAAATTCAGCTGACACATGTTGGTGAAGATGTGGAGAAAGAGGAACATTCCTCCATTGCTTTTGGGATTATAAACTGGTACAACCACTCTGGAAATCAATCTAGAGGTTCCTCAAAAAGTTGCAAATAGATCTACCTGAAGACCCAGCTATACTACTCTTGGGCATATACCCAAAAGATGTCCCACCATGCCACAGGGGCACATGTTCCACTATGTTCATGGCAGCCTTATTTGTGATAGCCAGAAGCTGGAAACAACCCAGATGTCTCACAACAGAAGAATAGGTACAGAAAATGTGGTTCATTTATACAATGGAATACTACTCAGCTATTAAGAAAGAAGAGATCCTGAGTTTTGCAAGCAAATGGGTGGAACTAGAAAATATCCTCCTAAGTGATGTAACTCAGACCCAAAACTACATGCATGGTATGAACTCACTAATAAGTGTATATTAGCCAAAAAAAGTACAGAATACTCAGGATACAATCCACAGAATTTAAGAAGGTTAAGGAGCCAAAGGTCCCTAGTGAGAATGCCTCAATCCCTCTTGAGTGGAAAAAGAAAGCAATCACAAAGGGAAGAGGGAAGGAGGGACCTGAGTGGGAAAGGGGACATGGAAAGGAAAAAGGGAACATGCTCAGGTATTGGGAGGGGAACAGGAGTGAAGCCCTGAGGACCAGCAAAAAGAATGAAAATAGGCAAACTCAGGAAGTAGGAGGTGGGGGCACTCTCTAAAATGTACCAGAGACCTGGGAGATGAAAGACTCTGAGGATTTAAAGGGAGGGACCTTAGATGAATTGCCTTACAGTGGGAAGAGTCCACCTCCGGTACAAAGACAGAGCATCAAGTGGAAGGATTGGATTCCCATCCCATACTCAAAAACTCTGACCCAGAATTGTTCCTGTCTACAAGAACTACAGGGACAAAAATGGAGAAGAGACTGAGGGAACGGAGGTTCAGTGACCAGCCCAAATTGGGATCCAGCTCAAGCGGAGGCTCCACAGTCTGACACCGTTGCTGATGCTATGATATTCTTGCAGATAGGAGCCTGGCATGGCTGCCTTCTGAGAGGCACAACCGGCAACTGAAGAGTCAGATGCAGACACTTGCACCCAACCAGTGGCCGGAGGTCAGGGACCCCTGTGGTTGAATTGGGGAGGGGCTGAAAAAAAGCTGAGGAAGAGGGCAATGCCATAGAAAGACCAGCAGTCTCAACGTACCTGGACCCCTCGGATCTCTCGGACACTGGCTCCTGAAGCAGGCAGCATACACTAGCTGATATGAAGCCCCAGACACATATACAGCTGAGTACTGGCTGATCTTGCCCCAGTAGGAGAAAAAACACCTAACCCTCAAGAGACTTGAGGCCTTAAGAAGGGGTCTGGTGGGGTAGAAGTGGTGGTTTGTGGGAACATCCTCTTGGAGACAGAGGAGGAGGAGTGGGATGAGTAACAGTCGGAGGGCAGACCAGGAGGGGGATAATGACTGGACTGTAAAAAAAAAAAAAGATTAATGAATAATAAAAATAAGTTTTAAAAAGGGATTAAAGATACATTTAGAGAGGGGTGGAGCGAGATCAGAAGAAGAAAGAAAAAAGGAAAAGGGGAATCTACTAGCTGATTTATTTATTTATTTACTTATTTATTTATTTATTTATTTTATTTTTTTGGCAATAAGCAGATCTGGGCCCACATCTTAGCTTCTAAATATCAACCAATGGTTTTTGGAGAAATGGATTATTCAAAGGTTAACACCAAATGAGCCTACAGATAGAGGTAATGCCCCAAAATAAAGAAATGGTCAAATTCAAGAAATAAAGCATGGTAAGAAGATGCAGGAGCCTAGCTTAAAAAATATGAAAGTAAATACAATTAGTGTGTAATAATGTTAATAAATAATTGAGTACATAAAATGAAACCCATTGCACAATATTTCTTAAAAAGTTGTGATGTTGTCCATCTCTGGAAGGAAAATTATACTACTAACCCAACTCTTCCCCATATTTGAATGAACTGAGTTTTGTGGTTTATTTATATTTATTTTAATTTATTTGCTGTGATGTACATCTGACATGATGCACATGTGAAGGTCAGAAGATAGCTACCAGAACAGTCCTTATGTCTATCATGTGGGTCCCAACAAGTCACTGTCTGCCATATGAATCCTAAGAACTGAACTCAGGGTTTCAGCCCTGGGAGCTCTTTAAGACTAAAGCCACCAACAGGCTGGACCTAGGCCCCCTGCACATACATAGCAGACATTGCAATTGAGTCTCCAAGGCTGCCCTGTCTGGCCACAGGGGAAGAGGATGCACCTAATCTTGCAGAGACTTGACATGCCAAGGTAGGAGGGGGATACCTAGAGGAGGTCACACTGTCTCAGAGAAGAAGGGGAGGGAGCATGGGGGAGAGACCCTGTGAGGGGAGACTGAGAAAGGATTAGTGTTTGTGATATAAACAAACAAACTTGGCTTGATAAGTAGATCAGAAAAGAAATGGACTCCCTATAAAGTCCTCCCATTTTTCTGCATGTTTAGGTGCTTTTAATGAGATGTTAGAAAGAAAATATATAAGGAGCTCATAAACACTTGAGATACTTGTATATTTTATCAATCAAAAAATAGAATTTGAGTAAGAGTACAAACAACAGTGAGGACGATTCTTGACATGTATGATGTTTACTCTGTGAAGGCACTGTGGTAAGATCTGACCTCAGTTATCTCTACGTTCCTTTCTACTAGTGTGAGCCATCACAGGAAATGCAGGCCCTGCCTGTGACTTGCTTCACTGGGCTGTTGGCAAGGCTTCAGGCTCTTGTGGGTTTCAGAAGCTTGCCAGTAGTTCATGGAAACCACAGCTCTATTGAAGCTACACTGCATCCCATTCCTTGGCTTTTGCTGTGTTTGCATTGTGTCTTTGAGTCTTTAGTAATTTACTTCATTGTCTCTTTACACTAATCTCTTGAACCAATGTCTTAAAGTGAAGTGACTGTTCAATAAACAGTTTAGAGATGCTTTTCTTTTTCCCTTTGACTTCTGTGTGACCCCTCACTCCTCAAATCTATGGCCTTTTTAAGGATTATTATTTAAGGATTTAAGGATTTAAGGATATTATTATTATTTAAGGATTATTATTGTTGCACACACATGCATAAATATGTAAATGTAGCCCACTGAGTCTGATTAACACCACTTGTATGCACATGACTTCAGGGCTGACCACTTAGCATTCGATAGCATAGGAGGCTCATTCTTGACTTATTTATTCTCTCTTCAGTGAGTTGCCTGTAGTTCTTTGTCTAGGGTGAAATTTTTCCCTCTAGTGTTAATGTGTCCATTCACAATGTCACTGGTCAAGTATTGTTTAAGCAGCCATATTCTTAGGAAGGAGGTACCTTTACAATTTACATGAAAATAACAATTCATAAAATATCATATATGTATATTCATTTTATTAAGATAATATTTGCTTTTTTATGACCACATTTTAAAAGTCTGAACCATACTGGGCAAGGTGGTTCACAACTGGAATTCCAGCACTGCATGGCTGAGGCAGGTGGATCACCATGAATTTGAAGCTGAACTAGAATACATCCTAAGTTCTCAGATAGAGTGAAGCCTTGTATTCACCCCTCCTCCCTTGGACACCATGCCCACCTTGATTCTACAAACTACTTTACTAATGGTGATTAACTTGGAAGGTAGGAACACACAGAATGTGGAGTTAGCATTCTGTTTTCCTACAATTTGAAATTGTCACAAATTAACTATCTCTCTGCCATGTTTGTTCTCTGCCCCTTCTTCCCTCTCTCCCTCCCACCCCCTGCCTTCTCTCTCTTGTCCCTGCTCTGAGTCAGCCTTTCAAGTCCCCAACAAACCTCTTTAAAATGGAAGTGCTAATCAATTTTTTTTTATTTAAAATAGAAATAAAACATGGCATAAACTAGGCTGTTTTCATTCTTCAAGAATTCTTGGGACTCCCTTAAGCTCGCCAGCATAGTTCTTTTCTACTGCTTTGTTGCACATAAGTATTCAATAAAAAAGAATGAGCCATATTTCCCCCTACAAGTTAACATATACAGTGCCCCACTGGTGTTCCAGAAAGGAATAATGCTGAAAAGATCATGCTTCCTTTTCATGTCATAGAGTTGCAAAAGTTGCATAGAGTTATGAATCACAAAATACGTATACAGATGTAATTTTAAGCCTCTTTGCTAACTGGATTTCTAAAACTGTGGAGAGCTGTGGAACCTTACAGCAGTGTGAACAGAACTTTACTTCTATCCCGACAATGGCAGCCATGGCTTCCTTTCCCATATTTTAAGTTGACTGCTCTGGAAACATCTCACTGAATCCTCTCCTCAGTTAGAGGTTGTGAATACCTTGGCACCAATATGAAAGTGACTGAATTTTTAGTTTGTGAGTGATTTCTCTACATCTTTGACTTATTTTGTGATTAGAATATCTAACTATTTTCTATTCTTCCTCATTAGTTACATTTAACTTCTGCCTTCAAAAATCAAATTTCCCTTCAAATAAATATTAATGGCTCATGTTATATTTCAATGAAAATTTTATAAAGCTTTCCTTATCTTCTAATTTATTCTTTCTTCTGACTATCTCTTCTGCTCCTGTGGTAAATATATAGCTCTCTAGAATGAAGTTCACACTATTAATTTTCATCTTTTTATTTAAATTAGAAATAAATTTAAATCTTATCAATTGCTTTCCATGTTAATTGGTAATATCATATGTGTTAATTAAATATGTTGGTATAATAAACCATGCAACAGAAATATGGTATTCTTACATTTCTATAGTAGTATGCCACTTCCTTATATCCTTTAATAAAAACCTGATTCCAGATTTAACTTTTATCCATTCAGTGATTTTTACTATCAAGGTGAAGAATTTCTAACCAATTCCAGGTTGGTAAAATCTTCCTTGAATTTTTCAGGTCTAATTATAAGAACTATCCTCTGTAAGCACTCTTATCCAAGCAGCCTGCCATTTCCATTAACTGGACCTTGCTCTCTGTCATGACTGAGTGGGGAAAGCTCTGATCAAGAACAAGAGAGCTGAGGATATAAGAGCAGCTTCAAAGTACCAATTTCAAATTGTTTACTTATTTTGAAGGATAAAAAGAAAATACAAGGCAAAACCAGTAAAGACTTCAGAATCAGTCTAAAGGATCAATTTCTCTGAGCGCAAGTCATGTGATGTTTCTTATTTATTCACCCATTCATCAATAGTGATCACTAAAATTGATCCTTACATGCAAACAAGTATACAATAATCTACTCTGATTAGTTTTCAATATAAAGATCAACCTAAATCTAAGGTGTGCAAACTTCTATTTTATTAATCCCTCTTAGATAAGTTAGTTAGGCATATCTATTAGTATAAAAGCTTCCAGTTCAATCTCCCAATTGTCACTGTCGCATTTTTTCCATTTTATAGGAATATTGAATATGAGATTCAATCTGGTAGAGTAGCTGAAATTTCTTTCTTCCAAACTTTGAAGTTAATCAATGAAAGCTTCCAAGTAAACATCTGTGCCAGAATGTTATGCAATCTCTTTAAAAGAAGATCTTCATTGACAGAAAACTTAGAAAGGTGTGTTCATAGGGTAAATACTACACTCACAGTTGTAAATTATTTCTACATATTATTCTGTTGACACATGCAAGCTCATGAGGGGCCAGTTCCTACCACTAAAATGTCTGCAGTCTTGACTGTTATCCCAAGCCTGAAAAAGTAACTAAAAGTAACATTAACTCTGCCTACAACCCTATGATATGTTGGGAACAAAACATAAAAACCAAGGCAGATAAAGAAGACTCAGCCTAGCTCTGAGCAAGGTTTGTCTGGACAGGAGAATCTGCACATCATTACCAGTGAGTAGTTCCCGTAGCAGGTGCTCCCTTCCGAAGGCAGAAGCATAGCTTAGGTGCTTCTCAGTCCTCAGCTCCTTCCTGCTTCTCAATATTTATTCTTTGACTTCTAACAGGCAAAGGTTAGCAATCAGTGTAAAAATAAGTATTTTTTTTTCCTTTCTCAAAGGTGCAAAGAACTGAATGGACCAACCACAGAAAAATCTATTGGTGAATAATTCCATCTTGAAACACTAGAGCAGAACTCTGCTAGTGTTTTCAGCTCAGCTCTAAGTCTGATCGAAAGCTGGATTCTTGTGCTTCTAAGAGTGAATATTCCTAGAGTTTTAGCAGCATCTCCCACTACCATGTGCCCCCACACCCATCTATAAGTCTGATGAATTAATGAAGCCTTTAGAACATTATTGCAATTAGTCTGAACCTACAAATAGTTAAGAACAGAGCCAACACAGGTGTCAATTATAAGTTCTACAGTGGACAAATTTTAATATTCCTAGAAGTCCAAACTTACTTGACTTGGACATTATCTGAACAAAAGAATTTATACCTTTCAGTGTGAGTTCAAAGATGGTTATTTAGTTATTTAAATAGCATTTGTTTAGATTTACTCAGTTTAGTGCATTTATTATACTTTGCTTCTTTTTCTGGCATAGCTTGAACAGAACATTTTGAATAAAACTGCAAATTATTTCAAAATTAAGGGCACACTGTGACTTAGCATCATGACATGGTTCAGAGAGCCACCAACTTCAGTGATGTTGTTGTTCCTTGTGGTGGTTAGCTAGTTTTGATTACTTGACACTGTCTGGAATCACCTGGGAAGGGTGTCTCAGTGAGGATGTGTCTAGATTAGCTTGGCCCATGGGCAGGGCTATAAAAATTTTCTTAATATCGCTGGCTACCTGAGGTGGGAAGATATACCCTGGATATATATTGCACCATTTCACTGCCTGGGCTGGGACAGAATGAAGAAAGACAAGCTGAATGGCACATGGTCATAAATTCATCCCCCCCCCGCCCCACTTCCGTTCCTTTCTACACTGTGGATGCAACATGATCACCTGTCCCAAGCTCCTGCCACTCTAAACTAAAACTGTGAGCTAGAAATAGAAAAAGCCTTTACCCACTAAACTGCTTTTGTCTTAGTGTGTTGTGCCACATCAGAAACAAAACTAAGATACCATTCTTTTACCAGGGGAAAAAATGAAGAAATGTGCTCTTTTCTCAAGAATAGAGGATTTTCAACCTTGAATTAATCAAGTTAAATAAAAGGAGATTCATGGTCATAATTCTTAGAATTTACCCAAAAATACATTAGAGATCCATTTCATGTCTTTTGGCATAATATAAGCTAATGATGAACATTACTAATTTTTACTCAGTTCTAATGATAAACATATATATATATATATATATATATATATATATATATATGTGCTAAAAGTTATTTTAAGGTAATCTTGTTGATGCTCATCTTTTTACATTTAATTAATGTTCTCTTTGAAATATTCTCCATTTATTTCTTACTCCCCAGTGCTTCACTATGTGAAATCCATAAAAACTGTGCCTTTCCTCCAGTTCATCCACCTGTGCTGTCTGCTAAAATCCTTCCTCCTCCAAACGCTAAATGTTCTTCCCTGCCACATCCTTTCCTATTCTTCAACACTATTGAAAATGTAAACACCCTGAACCTTCTTTACCTGACACTTCTTAGACATGAGTTTCTGGAAAGACTTTTTCTTCTTCTTTCATGATTAACTTTTAGGAGCACATCAGTTTCCTCCCACCTCCTTGAATTCTAGAGGGTAAAAAGTCCCAACTTTCTAACTACCCATGCTTGATGGTTTCATTTGTATACATAAGATTTAGAAGGACAACTGCATGACAGAACTTACAACTGACAAACTATTATTGAATATTACTTATATTTTCAGATAAGTGTTTTGATTATTTTGAACTTTTGTAATATTTCTTTATCTATTGAACTGGCATTGTGTTTTATAACCTAAAATGTTCTATGGGTTATGGAGTCATCAACTTTGAGCCTTTTAGGATTTATATGTAAATGTAATAGATGAGGTAGAAGAAAACCCAAGTCAACATTGCTCTAGAATAAGTGTGACACAGCATTGAATGCTTGCTAAGAGGACTGACTCTAACCCATAGTGCCCAATTTTATGTAACACTCTACTACTTAAATCTCATGCCTCAATTTCTACATAGGTAAAGTGGAGAAAATGTGCAGATTTCAATCTATAATTACAATATATATATATTCCTTAATTGTGGGGCGGTGGGCTGTGAAAAGCAGCTGGGTGCTTGGTCAAGCATAAACCTGGAACCCCAGACCATTATTGGATGGCAGGAGTTCAGCTCTGCTCCAGGGCCCTGGTTCTTTTCATTTAGGTTCAGCCCTCCACAATCCCTCCCACAGAGAGGTCTATAGCCAACAGTCATGAGGAACAGGCCTCAGGCCCTAGAGAGATTTACATACTAATAAAATGCCTGAAGGCTGGAGGGTGGAGGCAATTAAGCATTCTTCCCCAGCCCCTCTCCCCTCCCTCCCTCCCTCCCTCCCTCCCTCCCTCCATCCCTCCCTCCCTCCCTCCCTATTTAACTCAGGTCTGCTTTGGGTTTTGGGGAGCAGGGTGCACATCCAGATCCAACCACCACCTGCCATGACATTAAAGCCTGTAAAAACCCATGGACTTTCTCATGTCATTGGGGCCACACTGTGAGGAACCGTGAAGGAGACCTTTAATGAGCCACAACCACAGCACCTAACTTCCCTGTGGAGGAACTCTCAGCATTCCCAGCCACACTACCAACACTTAAAAATGTAAACATGGTTTAATAAACAAGTATTTAGCTAATTGGCCACTTAAGGAAACATCAGAGACTTACACAAGTCTAGATAGAGGGTAAACATCCCCTTGGTCTCTTGATACAATAAGCAAATTCTGTAGTGTGTGTATGTGTGTGTGTGTGGGGGGGCTGTTGGTGGTATAACAAAGAATATAAATACAGTAACTTATTTCTTAAGTAGGAATAGACTCTAAGATGACAAACATGCAATATCATGACTGTATAAATCAGTAATTAAGGATTATTTACTGTACATTGCATTGTGCCATATTTTTATACACATGCAAGTAAGATAGATTTGTATACGTCAATATCACCAGAGATGTGAGTATTGTGTTATGATGTCATTAGACTACAGACTTTTTACCTCCTCAATCATCCTATGGAACCACCATTTTATTTATCATGACTGAAAACTCATGTAGTACCCAACCATACATGCAGTGCATGCACGCTAACTGCTACTCAACTGTTTGAATAGTATATTGCATTGCCTTTCAATAAAAAATACATTTTAAAATAACCATAAGTTTGTTTCTAAGGGTTAGTCATCTAAGTTAACTATAAAAGAGTTACCATAGAGGTAACTTTTCATTGAACTCCTGAGAGGCATCTGTGCCACCATTAGATAGTTAACCTCTCTCACAGTCTGAAATATGATCAGATGGTTAATGATCATGGCTTTCAGTTTAACGATAACAGATAATCTTTATCAAGACTCATTATGAACCACAAATTGTCATTTCCTCTCTCAGAAACAAATGCTTCTCCCTATTCACAAATGAAGAAGCTGATGGAAACAGGGTTAGTGTCTTACTATGTTGAATATTATTTATCTTTTCTGGATAAATATGTCCTATTATTTGGAAGTTTGGCTATGTTTATTTTTCTATTCACTGAATTTTCATTTTGTTTTATAACCTTAAATATACTATTTGTTACAGACTCATAGATTATGTTATTTTAAGTTTCATAATGGTTTAAAATAAGCTATGTCCTAAATGAAATGAATAAATGAAACTTCAGACTTGTTTGCTAAATATTTGAGCATGCAAGTATGCACACATTAAGTATAATATTCTAAGAATTTTATAAGTCAGTCTCATAATAGAGTATAAAACCTGTAGAACAAAGAGGTTATTAACATTTAAGAGTCACTCAGACATTAAGTAGTATAAAGAAGATATGAATGCAAGTCAGTTTTGGTACAGTGGGTATTTTTCCTTAATTTTTCCAGTTCCAACTTTAATTTTTGTTCTCTTCTCAATATTCTAACTTTAATAAAATCCAATCTGTAATCATATTATCACATATTTTCCTCAAATTGTTTATATTATACTTCTTTGAATTTTTGGGTGAGATGATTTGGAACTGTATGAATAACGTACCAGAGCTCTGAGTGCAGCTCAATTACCCCTGCAACACTGTTTTATGTAACTTGTATGTCAAATATTCTCTCAACGTTTTAATATATTACACTCATGACCAGAAATTGATTGACAATGAATTGGTTGTATAAATTACTTCATTGCCTCCTGGAAGAAATTGTAGTGGCTGGTAGCTTTCAGAGATGGTGTTGGATATTATTTTTGTTTCTTCATATAGTTCAGTTTTCTGTGGTTCCAAAGTCATGTTGAAATTTGTGCTAGTATTAGGAAGTAGACCAATCAAGAGCTGATTAGATCACCAAGGCACCATCTTCATGAACATGCTAATGTCAGGGGAGTAAAATGGTTTTCCCCTCCCACTCTCCCCTCTTCCTCTCTCCCATGTCCCTCCCTCCCCTCTCCCTCTCTTCCTCTCCCCACTCCCTTAAACCATTCTGTTTCTAGAAAATCTCTTTTTAGCAAGATTTATCCTAAAGGTATCCACTAAGGTAGTCTCAGATCCATTCAGTTAAAAAATTCAATACCCTCATAATGAGTAAACAACCATGCCTGTAAACCTTGTTGTTAGTGCTCAGCTGTACAATGAAGTAAATACCATACGTATTTATACATGATGGTTTGGAGAAGAATATCAGAAGGGTAAACAACATTTGGGGAAACCAACAGCCATTTGTTTCTTTGTACCTGACCAAAAATACGTTCAGCTGGTATTTTTGCTACTACATGGCTAGGCGCCTATAGCCATCTGATGCTTCTGCTTCCATCCTCTTCCCTGCAGAAGGAAGAGAGGAAACAGAGAGATCACAAACTCTATGCCTGTCCTCACTGCAGCTAGGCAAAAGAAGTCTAACACAGAAGATGCACATAGGAGAAGGTTTGTTTCCACGCAAATTTGGGAGCAAGGGTTAGAGAAAGTTTTATAAAATTAAAAATTATAGCTAAGTGAGCTTTGAATGATAATTTTATGTATTTATGTGTAAAGAAAAGTAGATACTTTTTGCTCCTTAGTTTCTTTTGAGACATTTTCACAAATATGAATACATTTTCACTATAGTATCCTTGTTATTGGTTAAATTTTCCACATATTTTAACTGTTGATTCTACTTTCATGTTCATGTTTCATGTTCATAATCTTAAAATTCAGATTAAAAGTAGAGCATTTCCTCAAAAAAACAGAAATCAATGCCATGAGATTATTTTAATGTTACAATAATCATTTGATTTTTAAAGAGAAAGTTATTCTGTATTCCCTGCTATGGCCAGCATAGAAATACTTGAGTATTTTGTGTTCCCAATGATGTACTGTGAAGTTTTTAATTTAATAAAAGCATGAATGAGATCCTAGAGTCTACAGTGAGACTTTATGTGGTTATTATTATGCATCTCCATTTGTTTATTCAGAGATATTATAAACACTTTATAAAGAGGAGCCAGCTAAACCGTGTTAGAAAGAGCAGAATTTAATAAAACATGCCTACTCCTCTCCCCACAACATTGACATATGTTTAAAATGTCCTCACACTATGTAAAAAAGAAACTTGTTGTAACAATTGAAAAATGTTTGAAGTGAATCCTGGGCTAATAATTTATATTTCATTATTTTCTGTAGGTTTTCTTATCTTTTCAATAAAATGGGGTTTGCTGAGTAGCAGTGGATAAAGGGTTATCACTGAGCATCAGACTAATATACTAAGCCCCTACATGCCATCACTCTGCCCTCAATTTTTAAATAATGGGATTTTATAAAAAGAATGAATAAAGGACTCTAAAGTGATAAACTACAGAGAGATACAAGATGCAAGTGCCAAAAACCAGAGAGAATTCAATTATCTTCCTTTAAGGCATTCTTATCACATCTCCTCCTAATATCAGCTTTCCCCACAAACAATAGCCTGCTGCAGCGTAGCCAGGGCTGCCCAGCTGAAATGACAATGCTCAGTGACAGATGGTGGGCACCGCCCAATGCTCCTGATGCGCTTTACACATGGCACCCACTGGCCCTTCAGTGAGTCTGATCCAGACTTGGAGCCAGATTCATATTTATGTAGCAAGGGAGATATAAAATGCATTTTCTGCAATAAAATGCAACTGAAAATATCCTGTGAATTCTTTCCAGTTAGTTTTATATAATGTAATCTGATATGTACAGAAACAAACAGCAGATAGGTATGCTTTTTAAGACTCTAAATTTTATATCTATTCAAGGTCTTCATTTAGAATCCCAAAATGTATTTACTTTAAACAAAGAAAAAAATAGAAAGGTTTAAGAAAAATAGAAAAGAGAATCTCTGTCATTTAATATTAAAATGCCAGTGTTCACACTAGTTTATTCTAGTGTGACTTTTAAACACATAAATCAGTCGCATTAAGCTTCTGGGTCTAATTAAAGTTTATGATAACATTTTATAATCACTTCTTTCCTCAGAATACATTAAATTTTACATTATAGCAAAAACAAATCATTGGTTTAATTATCTTAGTAAAAGTTCCTTTTAACATACATTTTGACACATTGGCCAAGGTGATAAGATTAAATCAATTGACCTTCATAAAGAAATGAAATTTGATTCATATGCTAGTCCTAAAGCTGCATTGAGTTTCATATCAAGATAGTACTTCCAACTGGAAACAGTAGGCTCTCCCTTAGTTACCATAATCAAAGACAACCTCATCTTTGTCAGTGAAGTCCACAAGAGACCTGACCAGCCTGGCTCATTCCTGTCTGCCAATCATCATCTGGAATGATTATCACAGGTTACCAGTCAAATCAAGACCTATATCCTTCCCTCCTGACTGCTTCTCTGCAGACTTTGAAGGCTTCATCCCTCTGGCCTGTAATCATGTTCTGAGCTGAGGGAGCCCATGCATGTTCACTGCTTGTTTGCTGAACTCTCTTTAAAAACCTTGAGTTTAATCTGGGCAGTGTGGCTTATACTTGTATCCCAGTACTGGAAAGCTGATGCAGGAAGATTCCAGAGTTCGAGGAGGACTGTCTGGACTATATGAAATTTGAAGATGAGTTTGGTTACACATTGTACAGCCTGATCTAGTACACTTTTAGGTACATATCTAATTTATGTGTCTAATTTGGATAAAACTTTTATCTCCATATGGCAGCTTTAGGATCTACTGTGTACTAAAATTGGGGACCATATCAGTGATGTGTTTGTTCATCAAGGAAATTTTTATAATTTTAGCTATCTTTTATCAATTTTGCAACCAGTAGCATCATACTAGAGGCAGGTAGCTCATAAAAATTAGAAATATATACATCTCCACCTCTGCAAGAGTCAATTTACATATGAAGATGGGAGTGCAAGGCTGTGGAACTATGTGAAGTAAGGAAAATAAATGTTGCAAATCCTTGTGCAGCCCAATAAAAGAGAGTCCAAAAACCACAAACTAGCTTGTCAGGAGCCATAATGGGACAAGCTAATAATTAGCAGGTGATCATCCTGAAATAGCTTGCCTTGGATTATTATATAATCTGCAACAAGTGAGCCCTTATTCAGCAAGGCTGTAAGGGACTTATTTTAGGAAAGATTCCTGCTGTTAATATGCTTTTCCTATTATTATTATTATTATTATTATTATTATTATTATTATTATTATTAAACATATGTAACAATCACTAAGCAATAGCACACCCCTTTGGAGCAGATCTCTGCAGATCCACGAAGATGTACTGTCTTGTGGTGATGCTATATAGACAAATAGATGACTTCTTAAGTCTTAATGATGATCCTCTAAGAATTTCTAAAATTATATCAATGATTATTATTAAGCTCTTTTATAATGGAACTGCTATTAGGTCCCTTTCTGATAGTCAAAACTATAATGAGAACTCTGTCAGTCTCTCAAGTGTCATCAGTTAATTGCTCTTAGATAGTAACCAGACTTTCTCCTACTCAGAGCACATTCCAAGAGGTTGTAAAACAATTAACCAAAGGTCATTAAAAGGGAACTAACGATTTATTTTAGGTGCTAGGACAGAAGATAAAATATTCCCTAAGTTTATCTATACAAAACGTCACTAATAACTTAGTTATAGTTTTAAACCTTCAGTGAACTTGTGGAGCCAGACAGGTGATGGATGTTTAGCCAGATAATTACTCCTAATGCATGTAAACATTCTCTGTTGTAAACTTCTATTTCAATTTATAATTTGATTTTTGGTGTGAACTTGTGATGAACTTTGTAACATGTAATCATGTATTCTTAAAGATGTATAAGTACTGAGGACAAAGAGATAGGATAGATACAATGGAGAGATAGAATAGAAATTTTTACCTTTTTCCACTTAGATTAGTATATAGAATAGAATTTTTTCCCATTTTCCAGATAGAAGTTTTCCTTTTCCCCACTCAGGACCTTTCCACTTTTCCCCTTAGATAGCTTTCATAGGAAACTTTTTACACTTAGTAATAAACTCTATAATAACTTCTCTAAGTGTTTTTTCTTCCTGCTACCTCAGACTAGCAGACATAAGTTAGAACTCAGCAGTTCCAGCTATTTACTTAATTCTTTGCTGTTTTTAGAATGAGGTGCTAAGTGCCAGAAACTGAAGTTTCTGGCCTCAGAGGATCACAGAAGGCAGGTCAGTTCAGTAACTTAGATAAGTAAACTTTTATTATACAGCAACCCTAAGTATCTCGTTAAGACCAAAGTCTAACCCCAAATATTATAAGACCACGTCTTACCCCCGCCGACACTCTTCCCCCTCCACTGCCTCAAGAAGAACCAACAACAACAAGAAAGAAGACTCCCTACCAAGCTGTGGCTGCCCCCCCCGCCCCCACCATACACTAGCTCACCAGACTTTCAGGGAGAGAGGGTGGGTTAGCTGTTGGTAGCAAACTCTGGACTTTTATATTCTGTCCGAAATGGCTACTGTCTACAGCTATGTGTCCTGGGATGGAGAAAACTTAGCATTAACAAAAGCAGCAAACAAATATGCAAAGAAAAGAAAGCTGAAAGACTCTGTAATCCAAGAAAGAGAGGGAGAGAAGGCCAAAGGATGTGCCTTGACCTATAATCTCGTGTGCATGGCTGGACATTCTACAGTTGGTTTACCTGTTCCAGTGTGCGCTCGACTACTCTTTCAGCATGGACATTCTTATCAATTTTGTTGGTTATGATTCCGTTTGATGGAAGTACCTTCACTGTTGTCCAAATTTGGTATTCAGGTGTCTTGCAGTCTCTGCCTCAATGTATACTCATTTTAAAATTCACGCTTCTAAAACTTAATTTCTCTTCATTCACATTTCCCTTTCTTCTTCAGCTCAGTGAAGCTCATTATCTTAGTCTTCAGACTTAGAGCTCAGACTTTAGTCCCTGTCATGTAATTACACTCAGTCTAATAGGGTGCTCTGCTAGCTCTGCCTTCTAAATAGGTTCATCCTGTAGCCACGTGCCATCACCGCCATGTGCACGTTACTCCTCATCTTGGAAGCGCTTGTTGACACCTGCTTGGATTATTAAAACAGCTCTGTTTGTTCCCTCACTGCTAGCTGGTTTGAGTGGTTTTCACTGGCCTTGAGCATCCTCAGTCCTCAGTCTTCCAAATAGCTGAGTCTGAGCATCACCTCAGCTCTAATTCCTGCCTCCTCAGCTCATTTTCTATACATCAATCAGTGTAAGTCATACCTTTATTTTCTTTTTATTTCATTTGTTTGTTTTTCAGAGGCTTGCTATGTAGCCCAAGCTGGCCAAGAATTCAGGCCTCCTGCCTTAGCCTCCTGAGCGGTGGGACTGCAGTGCAGCTCATGACACCCATGATCAGCGCTCCACAATTTCCACTTCCTTCTTCCTAAACACTAAAATCATTAGGGCCCCGCCCCCACACATACACATGCACAGATGCCTCTCAACCTTAGAACTAACCCTTGAGCTTATTTATGTTTTCCAACTACAAAGTCTGCCTTGCTGCTCCTGAAATGCTTCAGACATGCTCTGCTAAAGACGTTTTATTTTGTTGTTGACTCCTAGAATTTCTCAATTATCAATTAATCCTTCTCCATTTTCTTTCAACATTGTACAAATGTTACCACCTGCCCTCACTTTCTCCCCATCCTCTTCCCTCCCTCTGGCCCTCCCTCCCTCCCTCCCTTCCTCCCTCCCTCCCTCCCTCCTCCTTTCTTTCTGCTCCTTGCCTTCCTCCTCCTTCTCTGTCCCATTCTCCTCCTTCTCCATTTCTCTTCTTCCCTGTTTCTGTGTTTGGACTTGAACCCAGGGCCTCAAATATGCTAAAACAAGTGCTCTACCATTGAACTGCATTCCCAGATGCTCAAATGTCACCCCTGAGTACAATATTCCTGGTCACTTGCTATGGTTTGGACAAGAGACCCCCAAAGAACTGTATTTACAAGCTCAGTCTCCAAAGTCAACTTACAGGTAAGTGGAACTTTCAGCTGTGAGTAGTGGAAATCCCTACATATTTGCAAATATGTGCTTGAAGGAGGCTGTTGGACCTACATTGCCTTCCTTACTTTGCTTCTAGATTCAATGAAGTGAGCTTTGCTTTTATTAGATAAAATATTAGTGTTCCAAAGCAATTTACCATTTGAAATTGGACTGTAACCTCAAAAAATGTAAATTGAAACAAATCTCTGTCTTTAAAAGGTGTGTTTCTTAGGTATTTTGTTATCATAACAGAAATCTGACCAAGAGATTGTTCCATTTAAATTGAAGCAGAGTGTGTCTTCGGGACATCTGCTAACCTTCTGACCCCAAAGTACTCCACTGTTGTACTTTGAACCAGGCATCTTTTATTACCTTTTAATATATATATATATATATATATATATATATATATATATATATTATATTTTTGTATATATATATATAAATTATTTGCTGACAATAATTTGGGGGTCTATTTTGTTCACAATGTTCGTTGTGATTTTAAAACAGAATGGCATAGAGCAGATTGTCAATAAGGCCTTGAAAAAAAAATGAATGAGTGGGTTCACATGATAAAAATCCTTCTTGGGTACAATTGGGGAAATGGCTGAACTACACAGCGTATTTGCTGCCACTGCCCTCGTTTATTGGAATGTTACCAACTCTTTACTTGGCTTTGTTCTATTTAGATTCTACATCTGTGTAGATTTCTCTTCCAAAATTTAGGAATGTATAGTAATTTAGTGAATGAAAGTGTTGGTTCCATAGATGCTGTAAACCACTTATAATGAAATTGGCATCAGGTCTCCATTTTAATATGACACTGTAGCATATTATAATTCTAATTTATACCCTAAAGTCTTTCTAGTTGTAGAATGGATACTTTCCTGGGTCATTTTTCCCTTACAGAACTTAGATAAAAGCTCTTGGTGTATTTGGCATCTGATAGCTCATAGTTATCTTCTGGAATGAAAACGCAGTGTCAGAGAGAAGAACTGAGAAGCCCCCTGCTGAATAGACAGGGATAATATCTTCCCAAACAGCCTCTGGGTGCTAATGAAGCAATGATAAAGGCCCTATTATGTGATTGTTTTCAGGGATATTGTTCACATTAAGTTTCAGTGATACAAAAGGCAGAATCACCCTCAGGCTTCAATACATCAGAATAATAACAGATTTAAACTCAATGGCTTTGCTAATGGTTGGTGCATCTAGTTTAGAGCAGTCGTGCAAAAACTGCAACTTAAGTTTTATTTTTAGTCTTATTTTGACATTACTAATCACATCCTTGAGCACAAAGAAAGAAGAAATTTTTACTGAAGTTTCAATGCACAAAATACATATCTCAACAGTATGAAAAGTAGATGGAAGCCTTCACCTGTCCTAGAGCTGATAGAAATACTTAGCATTTTTAGCCCCTTGGGTTATGCCCTGGTAACTAGATGTCTGGCTACATCAGCAATCACTTTCTTTCCTATATGAAAACACTATGAATAATGTCATGATTAGGAATGGGGACAAATGCTTAGTCAATATATTTTGACTTATTCATAAATCTAGAAACTTTAGAACACACCTAGTCATTAACTAATGCTTGTTACTGTTCTTGATCTTAGCAAAAGAAAAAGTGTCAAAAAGTGATAATTAAGTAAGGTTTGAAGTCATATGTGAATAATGAATACTTCAGTGGTTCTCCCAGGATATTATAGGGTTCAGGGACACAAAGTGGTACTATTTTCAGATTTATAATGTTCTGTATATTAACAAACCACATTTGACATAAGTATGATTATAAAACCTACCACAAAGAATTTGAAAAAGTCGATTATTCAGCTATAAAACTGCTTGCTACGTTTGAAAGAATAATTTCTCTCTACATTCACAATTATAACACTAACATTAAATATGATTTGAAAGGTTGACTCTTAGTGGAATAATAAAGAGAAGCTGAATTCCTAAATTCTCATAGACTCTCAACTTTCAAAGACAAGAAGGAAGATGGAAAGTATTCACCTCTCTCCAGGTCATGTTCCATTTTCAGTTGGGTTAAGAGCAAGCATTATGGACTTCCTGTGAGTCATGTAGTGTTTTTTTTTTCAGCTCTTATTTTTATCATCTTACTTAAACAAACTGTGTATACATTCTTAATATTTTTCCAGTATCCACTTGGAATTTAACTTCTAGGTTTAAAGAATGAGTCAAAGGAGGGAGAAGTGAAAAACTGGATTTGCTACTGCTGTTTCTCAGACAGAAGTTTTGGGAGAACATGAGGAAAGCCCAGGAGTTGTGGCACTAGCCTATATTTCTGGGCATAGGTCCTGACTTGGTTGAATCTGACTTTTAAATCATCCTTTTAACCATATCTGCAGTTAAATGCCTTTCAAGTGTCAGAGTCTGACTAACTAGAGTAAGTTAGCATGCTAGTCCTCAAAGGCCTCATTAGAAAACAGGCAGCTGAAGACCATGCAATCATAATGAAGAGGTGATGGCCACCACTCACATGTGGAAAAATAACAGTGATGAAGGAGCAAACCACGGTGACAGGATGAGTCAGAAAAAAAAATTAATAGAGACAGCAAAGCTCCAGGTCAGGAACCCTCAGAAGCCAAGACTTCTCAGCCACAGCCAGAGCCAATGGATTGACTTGATAAATCTGTCCAATTCAGCATATTCACAAACTACTGATGATTTTTCCATACAAATTCGTTCTTTGTTGTGGTAGATATTTCATTCCATATTTCTAGTTGGAAATGCAAGTTAAATTTGACCATTGTCAAGTGCTTTTCTTTTAATATTACTCCCAAAATGTATTTCAAATGAATACCAATTTTTTCATCATCTCCATGACAGCCCTAATTCAAACAATGATCAGCCCCACCAACTGTTGCATTACTATAACACAAAGAGCCATGCCTAAGCACATAGAACATACTAAGTGCTTAATAAATACACGTAAGTGAATAAACTATAGACTGACACATGCTGCCTTCATCCCATTTGCTCATCCTCCTGTAACTAACTCATTTTTCTGGGAAAACAAGTAACTTCTCATATATTCAAATATGAGCATCTCTTACTAAAACCACTGTACTGGCTTCTCATTGCTTTTAAGGAAAAATTAGTAAGACTCGGAAGACCCTATATGAATGGATTAGCTAACGCTCTATCTTGTTCAAAACAAGACGAGAAATGTGATTCTCTCTGCTCATTTGTAATTACCACGATAATGTCACTGCCAGGTTGATAATTGGAAACTCCAAATGTGCCATACATCAGTGGATACAAGAGGAGACAGAAGAGAAATGATTGTAAATTGGGGAGATTGAGGCAGATGGATTCCTGGGACTTCATGGCCAGGAAGCCTAGCCAAATTAGCACTCTCCAGGACAGTGAAAAAGCTGTTTCAAAAGAAGAAAGTGGACAACATCTTGTATAACAACATCCAAGATTGACCTCTGGCTTTCACATGTATGTGTGCATTCATACACACACACACACACACACACACATGCAAGACAGACATAGAAGTCTACATACACATATATCCCCACATTCTGATGCAAACAGAAATAAATTAAAGAGGATTTCAAGCTGTCCTACACAACTATAATAATAAAAATCTCTTTGTATTGTCATAAAAACAGATACATTGATCAATGGAAGCAAACTGAAAACCCAAACATAAATCCACATGCTTATTTTGGATAAAAAGGCCTAAATGGAAAAACAAAAGCATCTTCAACAAATGGTGCTGGTCTAACGGGATGTCTGCATGTAGAAGAATGCAAATAGATCCATATTTTTCACCTGCACAAAATTCAAGTGAATCAAAGACCTCAACATAAAACCAGATATATTGAACCTTATAGAAGAGAAAATAGGAACTATTTTTGGATACATTGGTACGGGAGATGACTTCTCAAACAGAACATTGACAGTGCTGGCACTAAGACTGACAATTAATAAATGGGACCTCATGAAGCTGAAAAGCTTCTGTAAGGCAAAGGACAGTATCAATAAGAAAAAACATCAGCCTACAAAATGGGAAATGTCTTAAGCAACTCCACATGTCATAGAGGACTAATATCCAAAATATATAAAGAGCTCAAGAAACTAGACATCAACAAACCAAATAATCCAACTTAAAATGTAGTACACATATATCCAGAAAATTCTCAACAGAGAAATCTCAACTGTCCAAGAAGCACTTAAAGAAATTTTCAACTTCCTTAGCTATCAAAGAAATTCAATTCAAAACTACTTTGAGACTCCATCTCATTATGACCAAGATCAATAACACAAACAGCAGGTCATATTGGCATGGATGTTCAGCAAGGGGAACACTTCTCCATTGCTGATGGGAGTCTAAACTTGTACAGCCACTGTGCAAATCAATATGGTAATCTAACTACCTCAAGATCCAGTTATACCACTCTTAGGCATATACCAAAAAGATGCCTGATCCTACAAGGACACTTGCTTAACTATGTTCTCGGCAACTCTATTCATAGTAGCCAGAAAGTGGAAGTAATCTAGATAACCCTTAACCAAAGAATGGATAAAGAAAATGTGATATATTTACACAATAAAGTATTACTCAGCTATTAGAAATGAAGACATGAAATTTGCAGGCAAATGGATGGAACTATAAAAAAATCATCCTGAGTGAGGCAACATAGAAACAAAAAGACAAACATGGTATGTACTCACTTATAAGTGGATATTAGCTATTAAGTAGAGGATAATTGTGGGACCTTGTTAAGATAGCTTGGTTCCTGGATGGGCACAGGTCTTGAACCTCAATGGGGCAACGGTAGGTGTTCGGCCATGCCCTCAGACTCCAGGCTCCTGACATGAGGCCTCCTTTCCCCCTCCCCCACACCCCCCACCACCAAAACTCCATTAACCTGCTCCTTCCTCACTTAGGATGCAGCCCCTCCCTAAGAGGGCTACACAAGTAGAGGGTGTGACTACAGGCTTCAGCCTCAAGAGATTTCCATATTAATGAGTTACCTAAAGGCCAGAGGGTGTAGCTGATTAAGTAACCCTCCTCCTCCTCTTCCTCCCTATTTAAGTCAGCCCCCCCCCCCCCCACTTAAGTGAGGTGCACATCCAGACCATCTATTATCTGCCAAGTCAATAAAGCTCTTGGAATCCCTGACTCCTCATGTCTTTTGGGGCTCACCCGTGGGAAAGCATGGAGAAGGTCTCAACTATCAAGCCGTTGTGTCTAATCTCTTGTGGAGAGCTTCTCGCTGTGTTTTCCCACAGGGCCCTCTTCAAGCAAGCTAGCAGAGCCATTCCCAGCCAAGTGAGTATAACAAGCGAGCACTTCCCATGGGTTGTGATACCAGAGCTTTCTCTTCCTCTCTCATCTCTCTGGTGTTTTCCTCATGGACATCTGGGAACCCCAGAATTAAGGTCAATCAGTCCCTGCCTGCCTCCAAGCCCAGAGATTCCTACTCGAGAGCCCTGCACCCCACAGAACCAGACTGAGTGAGGGACTCCCCACGCTGGGTGGGGCCCTGCCACGATTTCCCAGTGCTGCACAGAACCAACTCAATCAAATTCCAGCACACTTGTCATGCTGAGCTGCAGTTCCAGCCGACTGAGCCATAGCAGACACACGGGAACACCACCCAATAACCACCCAACACAACAGAGGTTTACGCTCACGCGGTTCGTGGGACCTCAGTTTTTTCCCCGAAGATAATAACACTATAGTCCATAGTTCCAGAGAAATTAGATAAAGAGAAAAGGACTAGGGTGGATACATGGATCTCCCTGGGAGTGAAAAATAGAATAGATTTTTTTGTGAGTGACTAGAAAGGATCAAGTGAGGGAGAGAAGGACAGAGGAAGAGAGTATGAAGAGAGATGGCTGGACTGGGTGACAATGTAAAAACCTAGTTCAGTGGAAATTTCCTGAAGACCCCTAGTAATGGAGGATATGAAGTCTGAACCTGTCATCTTCTGTAACCAGGCTAGGCTCCTCATTCTGGTACTGGGACAACAACCCAGCCACAAAACCTTTAACCCATTACCTGTCCTGTATGGTAGATGTGTGTTGGCAATGGTAACTCAGAGCTTGTGGGGCCAGCCAACCAATGACTGATCTTACTTAAGGCCTAAGGAATGAAAATGAGTCCATGTCTGACACTGGCTTGAAGTGAGATGTAGTGGTGAATATTAATCCGTTTTGACTGTCTGTGGGTTGTGCACACACTGTACATACACAAGAGCTCTGGATTCACAAATGAAAGATACGTGCGCGCACGTGCACACACACACACACACACACACACACACACACACACACACCAGCTAATTTTGTATTTCTTGACTAGCTCAGTGGTTGGGCACTTCTAAACTTCCCCAGCTAGCACACACTTCCCTCCAGTATTCCTGGCTTAACACAGACTAAATCTATATTAAACCTTTGCTGCCCTGTTACATTCTACACTGTACCCCCATGGGGTTACTTTCCCTTTCCACCTACTTTGCTGGATGATTTCTCTCATGCAGCTCTTAAATCTGATCCTTCTGCCTCCAAGTCATGATGATTCTCGGTCTTCCAATACAAGTTTTGTTGAAATTTACTTAAATGTAACCTCCCTGTTTGACTTTCTCTTTGTAAGTATTTTTTAGATTATGTAAATGGTAATATAACTTGAGAGATGCATTTCTCCTCATATTCTGATGAGCAAAGCTGAAGACATTTCAGTTTGCTCTTACTGTAAATGCTTATGTGTTTTGACTCTTCTTATTTGAGAATTGGTACAACGTTCATGTGGTCTGTCCTTCACAGTAGTAATTACATTTCACATTCTGAAGATATAATCTGATTTATTATAAATAGTTTACTAACCTCATTTTTAAATGTACTGATTTAAATACCTAGTTATTAATTCATGTCTGAGGAACTGCATATTTCTAGAGAATTGTCAAGAGAATTGTGGTTGCACAGTTATACTCCCTAGAGGCTAATATCACTGAGCACAAGCAAAATAATTCTTGAGTTGGCTTGTAATTTTACTGAGACAGAAAACACTCTGGAATTAAATGCTACCCACTAAACCCAGCTAAAGGGAAACGGAAAGAGCACATGTCCACAAATAGATATCTAACAGTGTTCCACTGAAATCTGAAAACTCAAATGGGGAAAGATGTCACAAAGTAACACATATAAACATATCTAAAGCTAACATTTGGTTTCAACATATATTCTTGCCAGAAACACATGGCAACTAGAAAGAAAATTCCAATTTCACTGCCAGCACAAAAGGGCTAACCTGCCTCCAAATCCAGGACATTAGGGGTAGTGTATATCCAGAGCATTGAGGCTGCTGTGTACACACCATCAGGAGTGTTGGACGTACAGAACATCGGGGTGTTGATGCATTTTAAAGCTGAACCAGAGCCATTTCACATACATGTGAGATTCACTTTTGCAGTTGGGGTAACTGTACCGTAAAGATATAAAAATATCATCTTCTGAATATGACTTTCAGGCAAAAAAATGTAGAATTAACCAACTTGAGGTTTAATTAAGTGCTGCTCTTCTGAGAATGGTTATGTATGAATATCGTGGATTTAATGCATTCTTTAAGCTTAGTTTTGTATAACAAAGAATAGGAAATACAAAAGTACAAACTAAATGGAATCCCAAAGGGTAATATAGCACTTCTCTTTAACCCCTGGGGGAATTACACAACCTACCTGTCATGGGGTTGTCTATTCTCTGCCAAAGGATGAGAGTGAATGTTAAATTATTCTAAGTAGCTCATTTCAATTACCTCCAGCCATATCTACTAGGAGACAGGAAAGTATTTTGGGAACAATAAAGTGCTATACGAATGCTAGTTGTTATAATTAGTACTAAGACCTGTTCTCTATTCCCAGCAGAGGAAAATGGCTAGACATGCTGCAGCTTTTAAAACTCTTGGTGTCTCTTGAAAACACTAACATGTTTTTCTCCAGTCTTCTCTATACACATAAAACCCAAACTTTACTTTTCCAAATTGCCCTTCTCAAACTGATTCCATCCTTCCAACAGAACAAATTATCATGCCAAATCATCATGCCATGAATTTAAAACTTGTAGGCAGTTCTTTAAAAATGCTGACTTTTGTTGCATTTTTATATTACTAATAATTTTAAAACCAGGCAAGGTGACTCATACCTATAAGCCCAGACTTTACAAGGCTAAGACAGGAGGATTGTCACAAGTTCAAGGCTCTTGTGGGCTTCATGAGGGGTACTGAGCTAGTGACAAAGACAATGTGAGATCCAGTCTCAATGTATAAAGAAAAGGGAAATGACGAGTATATAGATGGAAAGAAGGGAGAAATATATTTTTTTAATTTTCCATTTTTAATTCATTATTTTATTTATTTACATTATAAATGCTACCCCTCTCCTAGTCCCCCTCTCAGAGTTCTTCACCTCATCATCCAATCAGAAGTAGACCCTGAAGACCCTACTATACCACTCCTGGGCATATACCCAAGAGAAATATTTTTAAAATGTGTAAGTATTGGTATTTTTGAACTACAGGAAAGTTAAAATACCACAACAAATACATGGATCACTGCATTGTCGATTTGATTTAACAATTATTGGCTTAAATTGCTGTGGCTGTCCCTGAAATCTCTTAAAATCTATGGGATTATTATTATGGATTTGTATTTATCTCCCACTAAAATACACACACACAGACAGAACACAAACATATATATTTATCATATTTCACAGTATATAAAATATATATTATGATATATACATATAGATAGAAAAAAGATAGATATAAATAGAGATAGATGATATAGATATAATATAGATTAGATATAGATATAATAGAGACAGAGACAGACAGAGACAGACAGACAGAGAGAGATAGAGATAGACAGAGACATAGAAAATGTGACATGAAGGAATGGAACATAAAAGAAAACAGAAAGTATAAAAATGCTAATTAAATTAAAGAGAAAATATTGATTGTAATTCTTTGGATAAGTACCCAATAGTAGGATTGTTGAATCACTTAAAATTGTAACTTATTGCTATTTGCATATCAGTTTATAAGGATATTTTTCATCTTTTAATATTGTGGTAAGAACATGTCCCTTGGAGCTTACGCTCTAAACAAAACTTTTAGTAGACATTCTACTATTATTGACTGAACATACAAAGCACGCTTCTCTGGAGGTTAGTCTTCTCACATGGTCACCTTATGCTTGCCTGTTGATTGGCAGTTACTCTTTACTCAGGCCCCTCTGGGAAGCCACTATTCCAATATTGGACTTAAACATTTCCAATGTTAGTATAAGTGGACTCAAGGAATATTTGTCTGTTTGTTGTATATCACTTAGCATCGTGTCCTTAAGTTACATTCATACTGTCCCATAGTGCAGAATTTTCTTTGTTAAGGCTGAATACTATCCAATAGTTTGGTCACATATTTTTCTGTACATATGAATGCATAGATAGACATTTTGGTTGTTTGGCTGTTCACAATTACCTTGGCTATTGTGAACAGTATACCCACGAACATAGAAATACTAATATTTTTATTCATAGGGAATACTGATTTCAGTGCTTCTGGATAAGCACCCAGTGGTGGAACTGCTGGATCATAAAGTAACCCTAATTTTTTTTTTTTTTTTTTTTTTTTGGAATTCCCCATATTGTTTCTAAATGGATTTGTTTTTCAGAATGAGAGAGAAGAGAACCATTGGTTTAGAAACACATATTCAAGTTCAGTAGGTAATGGTCCTTTGCATCATTAAACAATCACATGTCACGAGCACTTCATAAACTAAGTCTAAAACTTGTCCAATAAAGCTTTACTGTATGTAAAATGCTATAGGTATCCATATTACTTAGAAAATTAATATTTTAATCTGTTAGAAATACTCCATGCCATATGATTATTTAAAAGAAAGTATGTTTATTTGTATGGTATTTGAATAGTTTACTTTTTTATAAAGACAAAAGCTTAGTTTTCCAGGGGCTTGTGCCTGGTAAATGAATAAGCCAGTGTGTTAATAAAGGCCTTTCCACACTATCTCATAGTATTTTCATTTCAGTGCAATATTTTATCTTGTTACATAAAATACTGGCTTTTATATATCTCATGTATTAAGTAACTTTTTATAATCCTTAGATGCCACTTTTACTTGAAAACACAGAAAAAATATGTCCAGTAAACATTTAACTGAGTGGAATATTTTGACTATCTTAAGCAGTTTATTTCTTTCTACTAAATTTAGGTGGTTATTTAGCCCACCTGAGGGAGATATTTTATAGAATAAAACCACCTTCTCAGACTGCTGGTTTCTTTCCAAACAAAATTTCTTTTCCTTTTCTCCCCTCTGGCACAAGTTTCTGTGTGTAACAGCAGAAATACAAATTATGTCAAGAGCACTTACATCACTGGCAGAGGTATCTTCTTTTCTGTTATAAATTTATCAAACATCTTTACAAAACAGTGAGTCCTTGAAAACAAGGGCTGAATTCCAGATAGGATTATTGTAGTTGCACCATTTATGATGTTTTAGATAAAAGAATCTTCGATTATCCATTATAAAGATGCTAAATTTGAGAACAATAACAATTTGCCATGGGTCTGAACTGGCAGACTAATTTTCAGACTCAGCAAATCTAATTTTTTTCTTCAAAGCTTAGTCCAATTTTTCACTCTGGGAAATGCAGTACTAATTAGTGGTCAGTTTCTGCACAGATCTTTTCACAAAGCCTGTGAAATAGTATAGCACTGTGGAGAGTAGCACCGCTACCAAAACTGGAACATTGTGGGACGAATGGGAACAACCAAGGAGCTTCAAGGAGGCAGAGACAAGTCACTGCATAAGACATCATTCAAAATGTCCTCACCTGTGTGAATTCAATTAGAGGTAGAATATTGATTGGGTAGTTGATGTCACAAATAAAGCATTAGAGAAAATCAATTAAACATTTTCAAGTATTCAATTTTAAATATCCATAACATTAAGGTAGAATTAAAGATGTAGTAAGGAAATAAATGGTACTGCCTAAGGGAAAGAGTTTGAGTATGAACAAATAGTCAAAGGAGTGTTTAATTCAATTATTAAAGGCATTTATTAAGTGGCTAACATTTGCTAGACACTTTGTCAGGGAAAGTGGATAGAAAGAATGAGAGAGGGAAAGAAAGAACTGTTGTCTTTCCTAAAGCAGTGGGAGACTCATGGTCTCTGAAACACTTGACTCCAAGTCAGAGCACTAGAACAGAACCCCAGAGAGACCATTCTGAGGCACACACAAAAAAAAACCACATATTTTAATCTAATCAACATACACACATGTACACACACATGCATGCACGCACATGGACACACATGCGCACGCGCACACGCACGTGTGCAGACACACACAGATGCACACACTTGCACACATGCACACACACGCACACACAGCCACAGGTATAATGCCCTTTATAAAAGCATGCGTCTACTAGGATGTCTCCAGACTCTGAGCATATAAATTAACTAAGAAATAGTAACCACATGAATATTTTTAGAATATTTTTTGAAAAAGACACTATAGCCTTCCAGTCTGGACCTGAGCACTGAGCTGATCCAGGTCAAGCAGCTTTGCTCCCAGTCTCACAGAACCCAGAGGAAGCAGGCCTCCCAGGAGCTCTAACCCGGGCCGTATCTTAAGTAAGGAGACAGCAACCCCTGGCCCCAAATAGAGAGTAACTGGGACCCACTAGGACCCAGGAAGTCACTCCTGGCCTGGAGCACTGGTTCCATCCTGTCTGCATCTGAGCACTGAGCAGATCTTGGGCCCCAGATCTAACCCCAGTAGTAACAAACACCCCACAGTTCTGATACAACCAAGTTAATAAGAAAGACAGGCTCCAGTCAGAGACAGGGCAGGTAGCACTTGGAAATCCAGATGGCCAAAAGGCAAGCATATTTAGGAATACAAGGTTTAGACCCAGTCCTTCTTTAACTTTTCTAACTGATTTGAGATGGTTAGCCTGTGAGTTAAAGGCCTATAACAACAAATTCATGGCTCTGAGTTTATTATTAGGGTGTCTCCTATACTTTATTTAGAAATAGCTGAGAAAAGTTAACAGACAACAGTCCAGATTGCCTTACTTGGATAGTTGGTTTTCAAAATGTCAGAAGTCCACAGAATTGACGTTACAAACATTTCTGTATTAATGTTCATTTTGATTAGAGACCTGTCTGCTCCTGGCAGCTTCCTGTCTTGGATTCTAAGAAGAAATTGAGCATCTTTAGAGTTACTCCAGTTGTGGTGAGACAGCCACTAGGCAAGAATTGCCTCTTTTCATCTACAGACAAATTACTATCCAGAAAAGAACACACTTGTGGAAAAGTCGACTGATTATATCTGCCAAGACACTGTAATCAGCCCTTAATAATTCTGCATCACTAGGTCTGTCAGATGATCCTGGGCCAGAAGGCTGAAAATCAGATGCTCCAACATTTTGTAGTATAGGGACAGTCTTTATAAATTGGCTAAGTTTTAGAAGCTATGCTTTGTGCTTCCCATAATTTCAGTTAACTCTGTCATTCTGGATTTCTTACAGGGTTGAAGACTTATAGTCTCATAGTCAATCCTAGATATTTACTTTGAGAAAAAAAGATTTGAGTGGATGGTTTTCAGCTGACATTCATTCTAAAGCCAAGAAAAAAAGGCAGGTTCAGAACTAAGACTTTTAGTTAGGAGAGATGACAGAGGTTCTAATTAGTCAACAAAATGATGGACTGGGTATTAGGTCTATCTTGTACTTTACTGATACAAATTGGTATAGTTATGCTCTAATTGTATTTTGAGAGAAATGTTTTATTTTAACAGGAAGGGTGATATGTGGGAGGAGCTAAGGTGGGAGGAGTAAGGAGAAGAAGAGAAGGAGTAAGGAGAGGAGGAAGAGCTAGGAGAAGGGGGGGGGGGTGGGGGGGGCGGGACATGGAGGAAGATGTTCAAGTGTCTCCACCAGTCAAAGATAGTTGGTATATCTAGGTTGGGTATTGGATTACACTTCTGATTGTATGGGCATCTTGTTTTTGAGAATTACCAAACTTATAAAGCCTTTGATCAACATAAAAAAAATTATATAAAATCAAAAAGGAGGAGGGGGATTGAATAGGGGTTTTCTAGGAAGGGGAAATGGAGAAAGGGAATGGCATCTGAAATGTAAATAAAATATTCAATAAAAATAAATAAAAAAGAAAGAAAAAACACTATAAAGTAAATAAATATTTTTTGGCTGCTAACATTAAATGGAAAATAAACATTAAATGGAAAAAATGCCAGAGGAATTGAAATGTAAGGTAGAGTAAGTTTCACTAAATCATGGGAGAGCTCAAGGGGTAACAGTGCTGTGAAAATTTCTCACATAAAAACACAGGAGAAAAGCAGGTAAGAAGTGTATTAAGGAGGCTGGCCTCTGTCTCTTGGGGCACAAAATAAAAATGGACGGGTAAAAGTCAGAGAAAAACATCAAGTCAGATATGGAGAGATAAAAGGGGCTATACTATTAGCTGGCCCAGAGAAGAAACTGTTTGGAGTACATAAAAGAAACAAAATTAATGTAGTCTCCAGACTTAAGGAAACACAGAAAAGTATGTCTAGATACAGGCTTTCCAACAAACATTTGGGAAAAATATGTATGAAGTAGTTAATAACTAAATGCACTTTGTTTAATGAAGCAGAAAATATGTTTAATGGAGGAATGAGTATATTTTATATAGCAAAAAATTATTTGAACAATATATAAAATAAAATTATTTGGCAGTTTTCCATTTTGGAAAAGTAGCCATTCAAGAAATATGTAAAGACGTTCCACCTTGGAATGAAACAATATGCCATAGAATAAAAAGGATTATTTTGTTCATGTTGGGTCTCCTATCCTAAATAACATAAGAAAATGGAAAACATCAAGAAGAAACATTTCTAAACAGCCAAATACATAATAATAGTCCTATTTTGTTGCCTGTAGATAGACTCAGAGGTCAAGAGTGCTTACAGCTCTTGGAGAGAACTCAGCTCTCAACACCCTAATGGCAGCTCATAACTGCCTACAACGCCAGGTCCAGGGTGTCAGTATCTGGCCTCTGTGAGCCCCTTCACACATGATGCACATAAATTCATGCAAGCACACACATACACACAAATATGCATAAACAAAATGTTAAAAGAAACCCTATAATGGCCTTTTATGTCCCAAACAGTTCCTAGTACAGTGTCTGACATGTCTGTTGAAGAATGAGTTAGTCAGAGATGAAATTCCCAGCCCCCTACTTTATAGTCTCTTAAAATGCTCTTAAGCATATGCTATCTATTTTAACATCTGTGAGAGATTAGCAGTGGAAATAAGTAAACTGTTAAAAATAAACTGTACCCAGGATGTATTATGTGGAAAAAATCTATTTTCAATAACTGAAAAAGAAATAAACAATTACAAATTTTCAAAGACCAAAGTAGTAAAGAATCAAATGTGTAAGGACCCAAAGAACCCTCAACGTGGCTGTGTATTTTGAGTGTATTCCTGAAGCAGCTACACATGGTGACTGTGGGATGCAAACCATTATGCAGTCATGAACTTGGAAAACTTACCCAGTCCAATCAATGTTTATGGAGCATCTACTTCCTTTTCATTCCCTCTACCCTGATATTAGCATTCCAGTGAAATGCCAAAGCCTGCTGTCCATGGTCATGGAGACTCTGAAGCCATTCAGTATTTAAGAATCATATTGTTCTTCTGAAAGGAACCCTCAACCACACTCAGCACACATTCTCACTCACACCACACAGTGTCCCAGCCACCGAGGTATATAATAGAAAAGAAATCAATGTCTGCCTCTAGAAATATCATTACCTAAAGAGGGAGATAATATTTTTCACAGACTTGGTACAGTGACACTTGCCAGGGTAATTGAGGAACTTACAATTCTGGACACCACTGTCACCAGTGACAAACTAACAAAATGCTATATAAAATTTCTGAAAGTGTCTCCTAGGCTGTTCTACAGTGCCACCTATACCTAAAGGAACAAAAGAATCACTTGTGATATGCTTCCTTGACCCTCAAATTCTTTTCCTCTGTTGGATAAGAAATTTGTCACTTAGGAACCAAACAGTTCTAAGGAAAGGCATGGACAGTAACTAAATCTTTGTGCTTTGAAACAGTCAGAGTCAAGAAGAGGATTCCGATCCTCGAAGGAATTGCTCAAGCTAAGGTCCCCCTGGGTTCTAAACACTCTGAGTGTTTTCCTGGCTGTGTTTCTTTCCTGCAAGTGGCTGTGCACACTGACTATTAAGTTATTAAAATAAATCTTTGAGAGTTTTCTATATTTAAATATTATATGTTTCAGATAATGGCTTGATAAATTAACATATACATTGTTTTTAAGAGAAAACTGCTCCTTAGTGAATATTTTCATGCTAAACAATATCTAATATGAAAGAAAAACAGCTAGGACCAGAAGTTTGACTTTTAAGTTATTCAAGGAAAACTGTGCCTTGCTCCAACTTAACTCTTTAATGCTGATTATACAGTATAATCTTAGAATCATTTCCACAGTTACTTCTAATTAATAAATGAGGTGCCATGGTATAATGGCTAACCACTTTCCAGGACCCTACTATGAATGGTAGAAATACTGTCCACATCATTGTGGAACCAGGCTGGGCCCACACACAGACAAAGGCCCAGGCCTCTCTAGGAATGCTCCAATAAATGCATTTACCAGGAAGATTTTCAACATCAGTCAGGAATGGGACTTGGAAGGGCCTCTTAAAGAGGTAGAGGAGCTGTGTGGGAATGAGGGACTGAAAAGGCTGGCAGGAGCCAGAATCCTTCAGTCCTTTCAGACCACGGCCCAGAAATCCATGCCCCAAAGCAGCGTGGTCTCCAGTCAGCCATTGTGACTCTGAGTCTCCATGCTTAGGCATTGGATATTGCAAATGGTCTGGCAATTTTCATTCTGGCATTTAATGAGGGAAAAGTCATGGAGGTGCTTTTGTTATATTTTATGAGGTCCAACCTAACTTGAAAAAAAACTGACATGAAATTTTAAAAAATTGTATTTATCAATGATCTATTTGAAATCACCTAGAAAACTTTGCAGGGCAGAGTGAAAGCCCCACCATAACAATAGTAAAAAGATAGAAAATGTGCAGAAAGGCTGGCAGACCGTCTGAATCCTAAAGTTTCAGCTTGCTGAATCTCCTGTCCTCCTGCATATATTCTTGGCAGGAGCTTGTTCTGTAAAATCAAAATATATCTATACATCTACATATTATTCATGTGTAGTTATATATGTGTGTGTATTTCATTTTATGTTTTCTTTACATATGATACTTTGATTCTGCAATATATATCTACAAGTTTGTAAAAGAAAATTTGTAATTTTAGGTACTGTAATCCAGGACCAAAGATTTTAATAATGGCAGTCACCCTGTCATTTTCTTTTTAGTAGGCAAATTGCTCATGTAACTTTACCTTAAGAAGAGCTATTTTCAATGACATTTAGGTTAAAATTAGTGAAAATTCAGACTTCTATCTTTATCTAATAATTTCTAATGCAGACAAAATGTTATGGCTTTAACTGATTGACTTAAGGAAACTGCCTTACATCTGGCCAGTAGTTTATGTAACCTAAGGACCTCCTTCAATCTTTAACAAGCGTGGATTTTTTCACCTAATAGATTTTAATTTTTATATTAGAACTTTGTAAAATACACTTGTGAACAAATGAGCAAAGGTCTTATTTTTGTTACTCTGAATCATGTCGGGGGGGGGGAAAGAAGTAAAATGTAATTAATTATCTTAGCATGTTTCCAAATGCTCAAAGTAGTCCTCCCTGTTACCAAGGATACAGGCATCCTGTTTACAATAACCGTTCTGTCAAAGAAACTGAAGCTCATTAGAATCACCAATTACAGAGTATAACTTCTATTGCAATATCCCGCTAAATTTATAAAATTTATGTATTCTAAATATTCTACTTTCAATATTCTTCAGTAGCAGTTTTTCCTGCAATATGTTTTTTAAATGTCACTTTAGAATGATTAATATTTTAGAGTATTTTAAAACAAAAAAGACTTGTCTTCATTAGAGTTCTGTTGGAGAAAATGTAATTGTTTAATACTTCAAAGTATGTTTGTATTTTTACAAATACTCTAGTCATGGAAAATGTTAAAAATCTGTTAGTATAAAAGGTTAATTGTACCTAAATTATTTTTCAACATTCACTGTGTAGATCCCTCTTAGGTGATTTTCATGTTGATTAACTTACATGTGAGATGGATACTTATTTGGCAGTTTAAAATGAGGCTAAAAGAATGAATCCTAGTTTGAAAACATCAGAACAAAAATCCGATCTGAAGAATGTGAAGGGAAACAGGTATCTTGTAACCACATTAACTTAGTTTCTGTGACTAAGCTTATCTCATGATCAATTTTATTAGGCTTAAAATGACACTGGAGACTACCGGGGGAGCAAGAAGAATAGAGGAAGGCAGATGAGGTACAAGAAGTCATGTGACAAAAAAATGGGAAGGAGTTTGCTGGGGATGAGGAAGCCCAAGTGGGGGTGGGGAGTAGGGAAGAATTAGAGAACAGACAGGACAAAAAATAATTTTTGTTTGAAAAATAATGCCATAAAGACAAATTCTTTATAAGCTACTAAAAATTTAAATCTTCTTTAAAATGTTTTATTTTATATGTGGTGATACAATTTTGATATTAAAAAAATTTGAACTATAATGATTAGACATAGTTTGACTACAGCACCTCTAAACCCAAACCAAACTTTTAAAGAGACAACCCCTCTGAGTAGGTCAAACAGAAATCCTTGGTGACTAGGTATATATGCTTCTTATCATACTGATGGTCAGTGGAATTCAAAAGAAAGCCTGACATTCAAAATACATTTGAGGAACATAAAGGAATAAGATATTTTTAGATTATTTTGCAATAAAAATTTTACTTAAAATTGTAGTATGTAGTAAAAAATAAAATTAAGTGGATAGCTAAAATCTATTGCCCCCCTCCCACCTCTTTTGTAAGGTAGGATCTCTATGCTGTCAGGGTTGGCCTGGAACTCCTAGATTCTGTCTTACCATCCAACTAGCCAAGACTGAAGGTATGTGCTCTCTCATCTGTCAACTGCTCCATGTGTTTTAACCAGATATTTTACATTAGGAAAAACAAGTTTCTTTTATAAACATTTTCATTTTAAAGGTTTCAAAAGCCACGATGCTAAAGAAAGCAAAGAATATATCTAAGACATCTGACCATCAGTGCCAGAGCTTGTGCTGAGTCCAGGTTGCTCTGTTGTTCTACTCCAGAACTGAAGATCTCAACTAATTATCCCATAAAAAGTACTCTACTCCTTCCTTCCCATTGCTTCACTTTCTCATTGTCAGTCACTGTCCAAATAGAATGGAAAATTCCAGAAATAAATTACCTGTAACCTTTAAATTCTGTGCAGTTCTAAGTAGTGTGATAAAACACCATTTAAATTCTCTCTATCTAGGTCATGAATTATCTTTTATCTGGGAATCCCTGCTGTATATGCTTCTCACTCCTTGGCCAATGAGAAGCTTGCCAGGTTATGAGACTGTAGTGATCTTGTATATACACTTTCACTTTCACACTGCCTGCAACTTCAGCAATCTACTGGATGTCATGGAATTTATCCTAAAGAGAAAGATGGGCACTCACCATCTTACCAAAGTCTACCATCATACTTTATATACCTTAATATAAAACTAATTTACTGAGTTCATGGAGAGCTAAGATTCTTGACTGTCCTGTGTGAAGCTTAAAGAAAGCATGTGGGCAGCTCTAGGGTGCACATCATAGATTAATGCTTGTATGGCTGAGCTCTGCAAAAAAATGAAATAAGAGCTCAAATGCTCAAATCAACTGGAGTCTAAGAAAGTTTTTAAAAACTTAAAAATAAGACCAATAATAGATTTTACAACTAAAGTATTAGAATATGATATCTTTTTTTTTTTTTTTTTTTGGTTTTTCGAGACAGGATTTCTCTGTATAGCCTTTGGCTGTCCTGGAACTCACTCTGTAGACCAGGCTGGCCTCGAACTCAGAAATCCACCTGCCTCTGCCTCCCAAGTGCTGGGATTAAAGGCATGCGCCACCACCACCCGGCAGAATATGATATCTTTAAAATAGTTTTGACCATAGAAAAGTCAACTAGTAAATATCCAGGCATCTCCCCATAAGCATGTACATTTTACATTTATGTTCTAATACTTCTTTTGAGTCCATGTACTCAGGTCAAACTCAAATCCACATGTTCCCTTATGCTACTGTAATGTGTACCTGCCTATGGTTTTATTCACTTATCAAAACTATTTACTGAAAACCTGTGATGCACTACCAGTGTATGAGGTACTGAAGATATAAGATTAATAAGAAACAGCTCCTACTTTCTACACATCGCTGTGTAGTATGGAAGGCAACTACTCATTCATATAAATTATAATATACTGTACTAAGTATGTTAACATGGCTGAAGAAGAATTACAAGAGTATAAGACTATTACAGAAGCAATTATAACGTTCCATACCTTGGGGCTATTAGATTCAGTTTCTGTTTGTGAAGGGGTTTCCATTCAGAAGGTAAAACAGAGCTTTGATGAAGAAAAAAAAATGGAGCCTGTCCTGAGACAAGGCCATCCAACATGATAAAATTTGGAGTGGCAAAGACAGGGGTATGTGATAGAAATGAAACAATGTGTGAGTTGGGAGGACATGTCTGGGTCTCTCCATAAAGCCGCTCGAGTTCTGTACATCTCTATTAGCATGAATCCATGTTCATCTATCTGTGTGTGTGTGTATATATATATATATATATATATATATATATATATATATATATATATATATATATATCTGTGTAGATATATAATGTAGGCAAATTATAGAAACACAATAAAGCACAAATTTCAAAATACAAGACCAAAGATAAAACCAAATAGATGTAAGATTTTATTTTTCACACCGGTTCACCTTTCTCGCAACTTTAGAAACGATTCCTTTAGGCGGTGTCAATTTAGAAGAGATCTAAAGATGAAGGAATGTTGCAATCAATTTGACGTTCCATTTAAGAGACAAATCTAAAGAGGATTGTCAAACAGTTGTAGGAGGAGCCTGCTACAGGGAGGTAGCAGCAGGTCTAACCTTGCAGGATGGAGCAGAGCAGGGCTATGGCTGAGGAGGTGTGACACGGGTACGTGGGATCTCTGAGGTCCTCTCCTCCCTTCTGCCATCACTACTCTGATGCATTCCCTGTGTCCTCTGCATGTTCACCTCCAGACCATGTTAAGGAAGGAAGAAATTCAAATGAAAGGGAAAATACAGCACATACAGCAAAATTGAAGGGCCCTATTTGGACAGCCAATATGTAAGTGTACAAATAAAGACCTTCATATCCCTCTAAGTTTTTAAGACATACATAAAACTAAAAATACAATTTATTTGCATAGCTGTATTTTTAAATCAATTTCATTAACTAATGGAGAATTTTGATTCTCGTGATTATTCAACGCTAATTTTCCTTACAGAAGCTGAGGAGTTTTGTTACATTCCATGAAATGTTGACATGTGAGAATTTTTTCCCTGAAGGTGACTAAACATTTCATACATCTGCAGATAGGTGCAAAACTGCTAGCAACTCCCTCATTCAGTTACAAAATTAATGAGTGTTCATGAAGCCATAACAAAGAACTCTCCTCTGGGCATGTTATAAAAATGTGTCTAGGCCTCATATCCATGCAGTCTCTTGCTTTAGAGCCAGTGGTTTGAAATATGCACATTTATTTAAGATGACAAATACAATTAAAAGTAATTCTTTTGATTTTTTTCATATGTGAACCCCTGTCTAACCTTATCCACTCCTAACTTATAATGGATGCTTTCCTAAGAGGACGATAAAAAGCAGTTGATTAAAATTAATGTTCTCTTTATTTTATGCAACTTCTGAGAGATATAAAGTTCCATTGTATTCTGAATATCACCAAAGTAGCCAGTTGACTCTACCGAATATTCTTCATGAAGGACAATTGTGACCCAAACTGATACCCCAAATGAGTTCAGAAGGAAAGAATTTACTTTCCCCATTTAGGGAAGGGCCACAGGCTGAGGAAGCATATGGGATCCTACACCCAGGAAATGATGACCCACATTTGGCATATGTCCACCATGCCCTAGGACAAGATGGAATACATTGCATTTTATCTTTCCTGTTTCTGTTTTTACAAGCTCTGAGGATTTTTTATAATTCATAGACTGTTTTATTATGTAACTATTTTTGTCATTAATCACCATACATGAAAAACTGACAATCAACAAATAGTTTAGAACAAATGACTCTTCTACATCAACAGTCCCAAACAATTTTACATTTATAGGATAATCAGGAGTATCTAATACTAAGTTTACTGACAGTGTTATGGACTCGGGGCAATAAGAAGCACAAGGAGAGAATGAGAATTCCAGAACTTCTGAGCAAGGAAGCCAAATCTTCTGCTTTCTATTTCATGAGGGGAATTTGGTGTTTTATAACTGAAACATAATGTCCCCCAAAGTCTCATGTGTTGAAGTCTTGATGCCCAGCTGCTGGCACCACTGAAAGGAGACTGAATCATTGATGTGCTAATTTGATTGATAGATCAGTCTATTTATTGAGTTCACAGATGAGTGGATTATCAGGAGGAGGACCTAAGGCCAAGTCAGTCATTGACTGTGCTTTTGGTGGCTGCAGACTGTATGTATTCTCTTTTGGAGTTCTTATTTTTCCATTCATGCTTTGCAGAATTTGTCTAGCTAAAAATGTCTCTAGTTTACATGATTTCTAAGATGTCAGTCATATGGGAAAGAAATGTATATCCTAGTTAGAATGCCACCATGCCACATCTTCATAACATTTATAATGCATGCATAGGACAAACTTGAACAACTTGAGTTTCAAGGTTGCCTTAAAAATTACATTGTAGTCTTTGGTGTGAAGAAAGCTAAACCACAGCTACCTATTCATGAGTCTGTGTAATTGATAATACATAAAAACAAAACAAAATCTATCTGTCATGCATTTGGTGTGGAATATGCCAGACTTAATTATTAAACAGTAGAATCAGTTTCTACTTTTCCATTATTTGCATCAGTATTAATATGATCACTTCAGACACTGTGCTTATACTTTTAGAAGTCCATCAAAAGTTAATTTAAATATTTATAATAAAGACAGCAGGAATATAAGATGGAACATTAAGTGGTTACTCTGATTTTTAGTTTCTGAGATTAACAATAGGCAAAATATTTTTTCTAAATATTTATGTCTATTATATCTATTCATAAATTTTTACCACAACCAGAAAAACATAAAAGAAGCCAATGGGTAGGTTTTCCATGTTCCGGTGGATGGCGCCATACTCATGCATACATGGGCAGCACTAGCTCGACTTGGTGAATTATCAAGAGAAAGTAATAAAGTTGGGAGGGGTATATTACAGGGAATACAGACAGTGTTGGGAGGAGAGACTGTGGAAATGTGGTCATTGTGTACGTGTATGAATGTATAAAATTCTCAAAACTACTTTCTGTCACTTCTATTCATTACTTTCAAAACAGTGTCATATGGAAGTGGCAGTGTCTGCACACATTAACTCAAGGCAGCTCTGGTTGCCTGTCTAGCCTTGCAGAAGATAAAGCCAGGCAATACTCCAGCATGGTTGGATGAGTGCACATGGACCACCCCACCCCAACTAAGTTTTTGGAAGTTGATAGATGCTATGGGAGAAAGATTCTGATGTCTGTATGGAAGTGTTCCAGTGGAAAGTGCCACACCAATGGACATAAGGCAGTAATAATTAGGTTAAGTGAACTATAAAAAATAAGAAAAAAATATGTCGAGCTAGAAAGGGGTAATGAGGCAAGATCTGGGAAGAAATGGAGGGGGAAATGGTTAGCAAACAAGTTCAAAATACATTGTATGCGTGTTAAAAATTATCAAAGAATAAATAAAACATAATTAATAATTTAAATATTTTAAATAAAAATATTAATAGTATATACCATTCTGGCATATATAAATATATAAAGTAGAAATAAAGACTGCAAGGATATATTTCCTTTAAATTTTGAATTTGTGTGTTTGTATGTGCACTTGTGTGTGTGTGTGTGTGTAGGTATGGTATGCAGGTGTGCCACTATGTATATGGGCACATATACCCGTATATGCATTTGCAGAGGCCATAGCAGTACCTTACTATGCCACACTAAACTTTATGCACTTGAGACATGGTCCCTGGGTGAATCAGGAGTTTTCCATTTTTAGATAGACTGGCTGGCCAACAAAATCAAGCTACCCTCCTACCACCACTCCCATAGCACAGGTGTGGCCACACTGAGATATTAGACTCTGGGATTCTTAATTCATATACTCATGCATGTTTTGAAAGCAACCTTACATCTACATCTACGTCTACATCTATGTCTATGTCTACACTACATACACATACATACATACACACACACATATACATATTTATATGTATGTATACACACACTCACACACACATATATACATACATATATATATGTATATATGTATATGTATGTTCCTAATCTATTATACTGAAAACTACTATAATAAAATATGCATATAATATAGCTGAAGAATTTATACAGACTGGGAGGGGAGGGGTGACCCAAGATTTTCAAATACTTTCTGGTTAAAAGAACAGACTTTTAAGGCTATATGAGGACTATATTATTTTCAAGTTTTAGATATACTTAGCAGATGGAGATCCTAATCAAAACAAAACTCAAGTATGAAAAACTTGTATGTATGGTTTTTTTTTTTTAGATTCAGCTTAGAGCCCACACTGAAGGACTCCATTGGATAACTGCTTGTCAAAAAAAATTGCATAGCCTGACCTGAATTTGCCCCTCTCTAGAGGCTCTGTTCTTAGTCTCAAAAAAAAAAAAAAAAAAAAGCTCTCTTGTGCCTTGTTCCTCAAATTACAATTTTAAGTAAATATTTTGCCAACCTGCTAATTCCTAAGATACTACTGACTCTCCTTAGAAGTTACTTTGTGGAGATCTGTGAACTCCCTCCCTGGCACATGGGCTTTGACTGTGTCAGTCAGACCTACAGCTTATATGCCAGTAGACTGTTCTGAGACTAGTCCCTCCAAAATTATTTTTAGTTGTCACCTCATTTTGCTCCATTGGAATTTAATAATCTAATATGACTAAATTAGAAGCATAGTTCATTTTGATTGGAGCACCACATATTGGTAATAAGATGCACTACATCCAAGCCTGAAAATTAATGTTAAAGTGTGTGACCAAGAGTTCCCCATTCTATCTGAGAAACACTTTGTTTGTTTGTTTGTTTGTTTGTTTAATTTATTTTACTGTTCCCTTTCTTGTGACTTGCCCTTCCTGCTAAACTGCCCCATGTTTGTCACTCAGTGTCAAGCAACTAATGCTACAAAATCATTCCTGATTCTCATGATTACTTTATTTGTTTCACATATGTCATATGGATATAGAAGAAATAGAAACTTAAAATTTATTTTACCTTCTAGAGTGCCCTTAAATAGTCAAAATATTGTATAGCTGGAGACACCACTGAGGATTACTAAAATGTTTCCCTTGAACAAAAGAAAGGGAATGTACAGAGACAGTTTAGCTATTTTCCTGAGAGAGGATAGTGAATGATACTATTCTGAATATGTTAGACTCACACTAAACAACCAAAGGGCACAACCATTCCATCATGAAACACTACTAAGCCTTTTCAAAGAAAACAGGATCTTTCCATTGTTTCATTAACATTGTTCATCTAGATATAAATGTTCCTAGATCAACTATGATAGCAAGCAGTATAGTTAGACATGTTAAATATGTATGCATGTATGTATATTTGTGCATATGTATGATGAATGAGTCTATTATATAACTAATGAAATAGACAAAGACAACAAGATTTCTATAAAATAGGTATTTAAATACTTTTTATAATTTTGCTTACTTACATTTTGAGTTTTTAGATTTTTTTCACAATGACCATGTATTATTTTATAATCAGAAAAACTGATTTTAAAATCTATATCTGATGATAATTATATAAAAAAGAAAAGCATAAGAAAACACAACAAAGCATTTTGAGTAGCTGTCTCTTGGTGACTACTTTGTTACTATTCTGTAGTATTCAATAAATATTTGTTGAGCAAATGAGTAGATTTTCTTTCTTACTCTTTTTTAATCAAAGCATTTGGAAGGTAGTGATTATTACATTTTTTTCTTAACATCAAAAGTAGATATTGATGTTAGCCTTTAAAACTAACTTATCTCCTCTTCCAAAATTCAAAAATCATCATAGCAAAAACCTCAATAATAAACATATAATACCTACTGATATATCTAGAAATTATCACCGATACAAGCATCCATATATCCAGGTCACTTTATATTGAGTCACCTTACACACTGGATTTCTACATTTTAAATAAGACCAATCAGTTAAGTCATTTATCATTGGATTTTTTTAGTCGGTACCTGTAAGTTTTAATCCCCACCCCACCCCAATGTAGTATCTATGGAAGGGAACTACAGATGTTGATTGTGTTTGATGCTATACAATTGCAGTTACCCTTAGTTAACATCAGGAACTGAGGCTATAATTTGCAGTTTCTTCATAGCAGCGAACATACAGAAGGAACAATTATTCTACCTGTAAACTGACTGAGCTACTGCTAAAATTTGTAGGCTGTAAACTATGTAATGACTTTTTAAACGATAGACATAAGTAGCTTGGCCTCTGAGTATACATATGGCAATGCACATGACACACCAGTGTCTGCTGTAAAATTCTCCCTCCCTCATCTCCTCCAGACTTTTCCTTTTGCCTTAAGATTTGAGTAAATAACACCTATTAGACAAATTGTCAGATGTAAGATAATATGAAAAATAATGAAGTACAGATTAATTATGCCAGAATATTACACATTTACATTTGTTTTAGGTCAGGTGTCCTGGAAGTCAATTTACCCATAGGCTAGAAAAAAAAATCATTTACTTCTTGTTGATCATTTTTGAATCTTTCATGTCTCTAAATGGCTTACAGGTTCCTGATACACCAGCCATAGTCTACTTACACACTTCTTGATATTTTTGGAATAAATATTAAGTAAGTAAAGATTTTAAATTTCCATCTAATTAAGGTGAGGTTGAACAGTTATGTTTCATAGATACCTGTCAAGCATATTCTAGAAATAAAATGCAGACAATATCTTTAAAAATAGAGAGTATGTAACAGTGATGTGAGTATATCAAAACATATCATGAGATGGTCAATGAGCCTTTCCTACCCATATATAAGGGAATGGAGTTACAGTTGTTGGAAGACATTTATTATTTTTATACGAAGAAAAAACAAAGCAAGCTTACATTTCCAAATAAAAATTGTGTTTGTAGAAGCAGCTGCTGGTTGATTTATTCAAAAATTCCAGTATCCAGGTGTTTGTGTAGAAAATGAAACCTGGGAAACCCTACATTCTTAAAAATTCATTACTATCTTTACATGATAAGCAAACAATAAGATCTAAATAATTCTTATTTATTGTGTGAATTTTACAACTAAAAATATGGATGTAGATATCTGAATATGCTATAAATTTTAAAGGCATTAAGGAGAAAAACAGCTATGGTTTTAATAAAAGATTTACCAACTTGTTTAAATTACTGTTAATTTTAAATACATTTAAAACATTCTATGCCCTCCAGGTAAGCTCACTTAACAGGTTAATTTATTCTAATATTATATAATCAAAACAGGATTCAAGCAAACTATATTTGAACTGAGATTAACATAATGACATCCCTGTAATAGAAAGACTTATCAGCCCCCTGCAATTATCAAATGTTCTAATTTAACTGACAGTCAAACAATACAGAGGACAATTACAAAAATTCCAAAGTATTGTGAAAACATTTTTACTTTATTATGCTGCAATCTTGGGGGAAGGGGGAATAAGCATTCTCTTCTAGCAATATGAAATGATTTCTACTTAAACCTTACATATAATAAGAATCAGTTTTTGCTTCACATGAGATTCCAAGAGAAAATACCATTTCCTTCTTGTAACAGGAATAGTTGAAAAGTGGAAGAAATGAAACTAAAATACGCATGTGCAGCAAAGTTTGAGGGGCAAAAATCATGCATGTAGAGAAATTTCCCCAAATTGAAATCCAGTGTGCCCACAGACAGTGAGATTTTGTAGTGATGAAATACTCCAGCCCACAGTCTTTGCCCCACTCCACATCCCAAGACAGAAGAGAATTCTTGCAATTTTTGCATCAGAGAATATGCAAAGGACAAAAACAGTTACTCTCATTTATCTTTTATCAAAACAAAAAATAAACCCAAAGCTCATCTATAAACAAATGCTACATATACTTAGGCCAGTTAAATCACTTTGCATGAAAAGTAAGACGTTTGGAGAACCGTGGGATAAGAGTAATGGGCCTGACACAGATGAATTTGAGGCATGGCCATATCAGAAATATAGTTATTTCTATAGGAATAACTAGAGAACGGGACACAATAACATGCTATCGCATTTTCAAGGCTTCAATATTCTGTAACTATAAGAAAAAAAAGAGTCAAAAATTATGAGAAGCGTCTATAATACAGAATTGACCTCTTAGTCATATTTTTTCTATCTAAAAACTTTTACAAAATTTCTTTATTCTGCCTTGATTTTACAATTATATTATAGCCATATAGTAGAGTAATCTTAGGAATTTAGGAAAAAGAATCAAAATTACTTTAATAGAAAATGCTTGTGAAGTAAAGCTTAATCTATACTCCATACATTGTGCTCAAATAAATCAGACCACATCACCCACTATTTATATAGCTAGAGATAGAAGCAGCTCCTTTCACAAGCTAGCCAAGCACTTTCCATGAGCTATATACAGTCTCAGCTCAGTACTGGGTCTTGCTATGAAGCTCATGCTGGCCTTGACAGCATAACACTTCTGTCTCCTGAGACTAAGATTCAGGTGTCCACAATTACACATAGCCACTTCACTAAATTCTAAATATGTAAATGCATCATAATTTAATATTTTCTTAGTAATTTAAGAACATTTCAACTAAAATAAATTGCCAGGTTTTTTTTTTTTCAATTTGAAGTGTTAAAACTTGGTCTAAAGTCAAATAGCTTAACTGAAATCTTCTTGCATACCCAGTAACTACATGATTTATATAATAGAAAAAATGACATTATATGACAAGAAATATCTATATCCTAAACAAATTTCAAATGTTCTACTCCATCCTATGTGATAAAACCCTGTGAATAAGCACTTCAGCATAGATCTCAATTTTCTTCTACACTCAGACAAAATGCTTTATTTGATGTTTTTCTAATAGATACTAAGTATTCCATGACACAAGAACAATGTCAGACAAACAACAAAATCTATACACTCTCTTATTGAGTGCTCTATTAAGAATTGTTCATTTCTTTGAAAATTAGAAACTTCCAAAGCAATACTCTACAGAGTATATGATCAAAATGTGCAGGACCTTTGACACTCTGCATTTGTAGCTGCCACATTTATGGTGTGTCTTATGTACTGCTTCAGAATGTCAGTATCTCATTGGGTATTCTAGAACATTAGCATGTTAGAATTTATACAATTAAAGTTCATAGTTTCACATGCCACATTTATTACTTACAGGTACTAATATCAATACTATCTACATATAATTTTCATGGATATTAAATATATGGGATTTATAAATAATTTACACATAAGTGATATTTATTTTGTATTTTATTTCCTTTATAGATTATGTGATATATATGTACACTAGAAATCATAAATATATGTTTGTTTATAGATATACTTTTGTATATATGAAACTATGTATGTAGGTGATTCATCTTAATGTATTACCTACACATTTTACTTAGTGAAATTAAGAGAAAACACAAAATAGTAGTTACGTAAAGACAAGAATGTCCTTCATTAGCCAAAGTAAGTAACTAGGCTTTGAAAGAGGCTCTCTCCTGTGTCTACACATCATTTATTCTAATGTCTCTTGTGACTGGTAGAGATACTTTTATAAAATTTCACCCTTTTTATTGGAGTCTTAAAACCCAAATTTATTACATAAAATACCCTTTCACATACGAGTGACATTGATTATACCTAAACATCTCTTATACATGCATATCTATAGCCACATATATTTATGACTATAAATATACCCAGAAATTATATTTTAAGTGATTGAATAGACTAAATGTATGTACATTCTAAAAAGTATCCCTACCACCATAAATTATGTCACCAATTTATCAGGTTACATTAAAACTTCTGTCAAAAAAAAAAAAAAAAAAACCCACCGCCTGTCATCCTCTGCTAGAAAAGTCATGCAGGAGTAGAAACAAACAAAGAAAATTTTCACAAATTCCCACATACATATAATTATCTATAACTCTGGTCACAAGCTTCTGGTAATGCCAGAAGCTATTTTTAAACCCCTTTAAACAATTTTGATTGCTATGGTCAAACAACACCAGAACCAGTTTAAAATTCATCTCACCATTTATCAATGACATTTATCAACTGACTTTCACCATACCACTATCAGCTGCCTCCCAGCAAACTGCCCTACAGTAAAACCTTAAATATACATAGACCTATCATGGTTCCTAGGAAGAGGAGACAGAGTGCAGTGTAGGGTCTCAGAAGGTTACAACCATGCTTGTACTGGAGCTTCCAGTTCCAAAGGACTGGGTGACATATAGACTAGGAACTGACTACAGACTACATTGTCTAATAGCCTATAGGAAGAGCTCAGTCCATCTTCAACAGGGATGCTGGAGTGACCTCACAAATGGGCAACTATACTTTACTCAAAGTAATTTATCCAAGAGAGAGCAAATCAGAAGCCAGAACATGGTTTAGATTTTAGCTTCAGGAGTGATAGACTACATAGTTTCTACTGTAGACTGTTTACCAACACAATCCATTCTCCACATAATATGAGAGGACCTCACAAAATTATGAATACTTGGAAGTTTCTCATGGGTTCTTCTTCCAAACCAAATAGAATGTCAAATGTAGATTTCTTAGAGACATGTGCATCCTAGGAATAACTTTCTCTTACTAAGTGAACAATGAATTCAACTTTGTGTTTTTGTGGTGGATATTAAAAGCTGGGCATCGTTTTTATAATTTCTGGATGTTGATCCAAGTTTTTTGTGAAGTTCTTTATACAGACATGTTCTGTCTGACCCTGAATTACATGTGCAAAATCTTTGACAGTGCTTTGGACTAGAGTGGTGACTAAGATAAAGTGCTAGTTCAAATTTCCCTGCCAACCACACAGCAGACAATTCATAGTTATTAAAGATACAGAATTTTCAATGAAACAACCTTCAATTTCCATTTTAAAAGTTGGGTGGTGAAGCAGTGAGAGGCAAATCAGTGATCCTCTGTGGCTCATACTTCCTTTATCTTACAAGCCTGATAAAATCTGGTTTTCTTCTTCATGTAATGCCACCCATTTGATTTGATTTGATGAGGGTAAGCGATACATCTCTGATTCATCATTAACATCCAAGATTAAAAACAAACAAAAAAAAACGGGGGTTGAGAGAAGATTCATACAGAATATATTTATTTCACTAAATGAAGAAAATAATTAATTATAAAGAATTTTTAAAAATTTGAGCACACGTGGACACCTTAGCTGGGGAGCAGCAGAGACTGGGCTATCTGGGAGGACACCAAGTGCTGAGAAGTTTAACAACTGAATGAAAACACATACTTTTCTCATCAGCAATTGTACTTAAGGTGAAAAGGTATTCATACCTTACTATTAATACAGTAAGCAGAAAGCTAAAAAAACAATGAAGTGGAGCCTGTGGGAAGCATATGCTGGATAAAGAAGATAAATTGGTGGATACACAAACAACATTTTAAGTCTAAAATATATTTTACAATGACTATTTTATTAACCTTCAGTTGAGTAAATATTATATAGGCTAAGCATGACATTCAACTAACCATATATTTGAATGCTTCTAAATTTTAATAGGTCATTTTTTATACTTAAGCAGAAATAAATGACCTATATTTATATGTATTTGTCCTTTAGAGTCAAAATTTTATAATAATCCTTTAAATCACCTCAAAGAATGTTCTCAAAACTCAGTTTTGACAGGAGTAATAAATGTATATATTTTGGGAGATTGACTAAATAAATCAGGATGTGTCAGGATAGCAAAATTAAAAGACAAAATAAGATGCATAGAAATTATATTGTCACATAGAAATTTTTTAAAATTATAAAAATTAAGGATAGAAATCCAAGTAAGTATTGAAATGTGTATTTAAAATCATCAACATGGTCCAAAATTATAAAAAAACTATTAGAACCTAAAATTACTCTAAATCAGAACCCTATTAATAATCATATCTTATTTCAAACTCAGTCACATGTAAGATTTGAGAAAATATCAAAAAGCACTTACAGAGAAAACTCAAAACACATTGAGGACTGGGAGTGGGGGTTTCTGAGGGTTACTTGAAATGACATATTTTATAAGAGTCGTAATGGCCTATGCAAAACTCTACTTTATGGATACTTAAAAAGTCATGTCTTCAATAAAGAGTATAAGAAAAAGAAAGTTTGGATACTTATGGAGTAGTCAAACAGAAAACTCTGAAGAAAAAAAAAAAAAGAACCAAATACCATACTTGACTCTCAGTGGATGACTATCTTTAAAAATGGAATAAACTTCTATCTGGTTAATAAATGACAAATTTTACCGAAGTCATTGAAACAAGGTGAATACTATAAAAAGATACTTTGTGAATTTTGTTTGGGTACTCTTTTATTTCTATTTTATTTGTTAGACGATTTCATCCATGTATGCAATATACTTTGATCAATACCCATACTGCATTTCCCCTTCCTACCCTCTCACTTTCCCCAACACATACTTTTAAAGTGGGTCACAAAAGATTGGTTAGCTCAAGAAATAAGGTTTTATTGCTGATTATATAATTTAAACAGCCTGTATGGTATAACGATATGTAGAATTCATTATGTGAAATATTGTACATGATATCCTTGCAAGAACTAGTCCTTAATATCTATGTTCATTTTCCATGGTCTGAACTAATTAGAAAGAAACCTTATAATCATACAATAATGTGATTCATTTTAATGGCCATTGCTTAGAGACACTTTAAAGCAACTCTCATTAAAACTTTATGGATTATAGGCTAAGATATCCTTTAAAATAATCTATAACTCCCAGACTGAAAGCTAACCAAGGACACATAAAACAAACATAATTTAGGACAAGAAGTTTTGCCTGCCTGCGTGGGTGTGTGAGAGAGCAGGTGCTGGAGCGAGTGTGAGGGCAAGCTCAGCCAGAAGATCAGGTAGCTGAAGAACAGACGGCTTATAAGGAAAAATAACCAGATGATATTAAAAAACTAGCTTCACAAAATAGCGCTTCAAAATATGTTCGGTAAGATATATATCCTTTCAAAACAGAAGACTCTTGTGTACATAGTCTAAGATTATAAAATTACCATTAAAAGAAATTATTTGTGCAAACTAAGCAAATTATAATTATGACAAATATATTCAGCAGTCATTACATTTAACCGCTTTTAAATTATGAATTATGGTGTTAAATATCCAGAAGGAGAGGGGTCAGGGAAGGCCTAGGCCTAACTAATCTGTTAGCCACCCAAGGCTTTAAGATGCTCTCAGATCTCTTTTCCTTGGTCCTGTCAATGCACATCAGTGAATCTACAGAGTGATATCAATAAACACAAGTGCTTATACTGTACAGAATTAATATGGGAGCACAACATAAATTCCCAATTCTATCTCCCCTCAAGTATTTATAGTTAAGGAGCTACTCAGATTCAAGAAGTATTTCTAAAATAAAATGATCTCTTTTAAATCAAATGCTTCAATTCTCTTGTTGGTCAATTTAATAACAACTATAATTCAAAATGATGCTAGGCTCTGTTCATTCCCCCAAAATGGTTAAGGGAAAAATCAGCCTAGAAACTTAATGAAAGAGTCCTCAACCTAGGGCAAAAGCCACTCTCAGGTTTCCTTTTTGCTTACTGTGACAAACTATCAGGCAAGCTGGCTTTACACGGTAAAATCAAATGTTTAGCCTGAAACAGATCAAGTTCTAGTAATCTTAGGTGGAAGATTAAAAAGATAAAATAATTAGGAACCAGATTATTGATTAATTTACAGAATTGTATTCTTTTAAACTAAATGTTTCTCATCTTTTAAAAAACATTTCTTTCCCTCTTTTTCCTCTAGAATATCACTGAACTGACCACATTAATATGCATTCCTATGTACTGGTCTGATGAAATTCCAATGAGATGTGAATTACTTATTTATTCGTGCTGAAGACTGAAATAATGGCTCATACACAGTGAGTGCTCTACTACTGAGCCACGTGTTCCAGACCAACACTAAACTTAGTACACAATGTTTAATACGCAAGCCAAGCCGTGACACTTAAACCTTAAAAATATTCCAAAATAAAAGTTTAATATTTTATTCTTTAAATATATCTTCATATTTCCTTTTATAATTTTACTGAGGTATAGAAATTAAACAATAATTACATGTTCTTGGAGTGTACAATGTGATGGATTTTTGACAGTTTACCCACGAAAAATTACACAATCAAAATCCCAAGCCCTCCCATTGCCCTCACCTGATTCATCCATTATCTTTAGATCCTGCAATGAACCTGCTCTCCTAAGAAGTCTCAGTATCCTTCAGCGCCTAACTCTACATTTTCTCAGTTGAGTCCCATCAGATTGACGCAACATCTAGCCCCCTTTATCTGGCTTTTTTCACTCAGCAGAATTATGTCATTTATCCATATTCTCATGTATCACACTAGCTTTAAGGGTTTTTTTTAAATATATATTTCTAAGTATTCAACATCTATACATCACAACATATTTCTTCTATCCACCTGTAGTTGGACATTTGAGTCTCTTCTGTTAGATGAATAGCAGTGTTTGTTTGTGCTGAAGAGTGTAGCATTGGGTTAACATTTTTAGAGAGTGCCATTTTGTGTGTGTGTGTGTGTGTGTGTGTGTGTGTGTGTGTGTGTGTGTGTGTGTGTGTGAAGACTGTGTAGAGATTCAATTTTGCGTGAAGAGAATGCAGGGCTTCCAGTGGTTGAATATCCCTTCTAACACTTGGGGTGACCTGAATTGTAATCTTAGCAATTTGTGACTCAGCATTAATTTTTCACTGTAGACTGCTGTAAAATTTTCTAATGACAAAGAATTGAAGGATGCCTTTAACAGAACTGGGGGTATTCAAAAACCTCTCTGCAGACTATTTTTTTTAATGTGTCTACAGCACAATTTTCTAGGTTTAGTGTATAGTTTTTTGGGATTTGACTCATGTGTAGTTGTATGACTCCCATACACATGTTTAACAAATACTCTGATCAAAATGCAGAACTGGCCCATGACTCTAAGAAGTCCCTTGTGCAGCTTCCCCACACTTGAACTCAGTCACAAATATTCAGCTCCACAAGTCACAGACCTGCTTTTTGTTGCATTGTTTCTCTTTTTCCCAACTGTCACTTCAAGGGTGCCATACAATACCTTGCCCCTGAATAAGGACATATCGGAGATTCCTTCACATCATTCTGCTTAAGAGCAGTTGATTCCTATTTGTTTCCAAGTATTATTATAAACTACATGTAATGCTGCTTGCCCATTCATTAATTAAAGGTCATGTGTGCTGTTTCCAGATTTTACAAATTATGAATGATGCTGGTATATATATATATATATATATATATATATATATATATATATATGTACATATAAGGTTTTATATAAACTTATTTCACATATTTATGTAAAAATAATTTTTTAAAAAGCCATTAATTTAAAAAAGAGCAAGGGGGTTACATGGGAGGATTTGGAGAGAGGAAAAAGACGGTTAAATGATGTGATTGTAATATCAAAACACTAAGAACTACTTCTTAATTTTATTTTACTTTTAAGTTACATGTAAAAATTTATTTCCATTATCTTCAGAAATCACCTAGAGAAATTGCCTCAATTTATTCACAGAACATAGTTAATAACATTATAGTAAAATTTGAAAATATCTCCAAGGTAATTCAATCCTCTTGAATTTTTACCAACAGTGTACACTCCATATCTTTGCCACATACCATTCCAGTAAGTTTAATATCAAAGTAGGTTTTATCCTTCTCAGTAGATAAGTGATATTGTTTCACTACAATTCTAATATTGACACCCTTTGTAACAAATGGTACCAAATATATTTCATTCTCATGGTTGCCAACTATACACTTAGTTTATTTGACTTGGATCAAAATGCAAAGTTAATTCATTAAACAATCTTTTAAGCAAATACTACTGGAAAATTTAGAGATAAAATGCAAGTTAAAAGTTTAATTTACAGTTTGAGCTACATACAAAAATTTACTCAAAACCAATTATGTATTAATACATAAATCCTTAAAGTGACATATGTATAAAGAACACCTTAATGACCACAAGTCCAAGCAGTATTTCCTAAAAATAACAGAAAAAGCATAACTCATAAAGAAATGCAATGGTCCATTGGATCTCATTTTTTCAAAAGATGCTATTTAAGAGATGAAACATGAATTTAAAACATGTACGCAATGCAGGATTTGTGTCCAAAAATATCTACAGAGCTAACAGCTTGACAATATTCCAAACAATACAAAAATGGCCAAGATACTGAAACAGACATCACCACAAAAAAATTAAAATTGCAAATTCAAAGACTCCAAATATGATTAGTGACTTTGAAAATGTGAATTAGAAGTATAACAGGATACTAATAAATAAATGTTTGTTGGACTTGCTAAACCTAGAAACACTGATCACAGTAATTAGTAAAATAGCTGTGGGAAACAGCAATTTTCATCTCTACTGGTGGGAGACATGCAATGGCAAGATCTGCACTGGAACTCTATGACCAAGAGAAAAGTATGTCTATGTCTATGCATAACAATGCATATGGATGTGTACAGAGAATTTACATGACTCATTCAAAGTCAAAACAGCCCAAATGTCCACCATCCAGAGATAGTTTAGCACAGTGGAATTCTACTACACTAGGGAACAAAATATCCCTTTTTAAAATTGTAGACACAAAGCCTGGGAAGTAAAGAGAACGTGGCACAGTGTACATGCACAATTCTCCATCATCTAGGTGGTGGTGAGAGGTAAAGAACTCAAGATAGTATTTCCTCCTTGGCATTAAAAATAAAGCAAGTGTCTTACCTATGTACTTATAGCCTTCTTCCCCATCCACCAAGGGTCTCAGCCATGTGGACCGCAGTCTTGTGCTGACATTCACTCTGGCACCTTGAGGAGGATAGAGTGTAAATAATAGCTCAATAGCATTGGACTTTTTGATTACTTCAGAATATTGTCCTTTACTATCTGTAAGAGAGAGGAGGGGATATTGTTTTTTTAGTTTTTACACATTCTATATGTCATACATATTTATTGTAAAAGATAAAAACTAAAAACTACTTAACAATTTTAGTGTTAAGCATTATAATTAAAGCATGGATTGACCTGCATCAAAATTAGTTTAACAAAAATCAAATTCTTCACATAGTTCCGAAAAAAATATATAGATATTTGCCAATATTGTGCTCAGATCCTATCATGTTACAGTAGTGATTGTCAAAGCTACACAAAACTTAAAATACACAATGAACAGCATTAACAATAAATTCTATTCTATTGTTAACATAATGAAAAATTTTAATTGCTATTAAGCAGTAAAATCAGATTATTTTGGCAAAAAAATTGAATTTATATAAAGTTTTACAAACTTGTAATAAAGAAAAATTAGCTTCCCTAACCTAACCTTTTTAAGAAAAAAAATACAAAAAACAAAAAACAGATAGATATTCCAAGATTCTTTTTTCTTCAAATACTTGTAGCAGACAAAGAATTGTCCAAGATCATTAAGGTAGTATCACATCAGATTTTTATAGCTCATCTCCAAGGGAGGCCCTATTTCCATACACATGAAGAAACAGGCTCTCAGAAACTACTGAATGAGTACATATCTCAATCAGTACAAATGGCATATGTATGATGAAGGAGCCATAGTCAAATAAACATGACCTGCATTCAGAAGTACATCAGGAAATAGAAATCAAAAATAAATTATGTACATTGCACAAAAAGCAGTCTCTGTTTATGGCCTTGGGTTTTCCTTCCCATTTACAATTTCAGGTTTTGGTTAACAAGTCAGTGTTCTAAAACTCAATGACTTTTGAGAAACTAAAAGGGAAATGAGGCTTTAATTTGGGAAGGGTGATGAGGATAATACAGAAGAGGAAAGAGAAAGAAGGGATTTCTTAAAAAGATGATTAAAAAATATAGGAAATCTTTATCTCCTATTTATCTAAAAATGACATATAATACATATAAGAATATGAGTGTCTATATAGCTAAAAAAGAAATTATGGTGAAAACACTTGCCTCCAAAAGCCATAGATTATGTTACAAAAGCATAGTGCCAGGCTAAAAATATCTCACCCCAAGCTATTGGTCCAAGAACTCCAAGAAACTCCCAAATCAATATTGTCTAATTGCTATTGCTGCCAGTTGCCTCCGAGAACTTGAATGAAAGTTCCTATTACTGAACACACCATGCATTTGGATATAGGATTCAGAGAGTTTGAGGTATACCTGACATCAAATCCTTTTCCCAAAGAACTAGTATTCCAGTACCAAAAGATACCCTTTAAGCTGCTAGGAGAGGAATCAATAGTTCTACTCATCTCTGATGCTTATGAACCACAAGAGTCATCAGATATCCCTAAAGGTTCAATAGTGGAACTTATGTGTAGGTAGTAGCCAACAACTCTCTAATGAGCTCAAGACTCATCTAACAGGAGGGAAACTATGCTTGGTACTGTAACCTTAGACAACTATACAGATAGAAAAAGCAAGAGAATATTGTTTAGTCTAAATATATAAGATGTGCATCTACTTCATTTTTGTTTCTGATTGGTTTTAAAGGTATAAATATGTTCTGCATGTCTTGGTTATAGATTATTGGCCTATAAGCTATTGGGTATGATGAAAATTTGCAACTTTGGTAACAGAAAGTTGGCTTAAAACTGGTAACTCAGGGCTGGAGTTATTCAGAAACCAGATGTATAAAGACAGGATTTAAAAACTATGTCTCTTTAATGAGATAATAAAAGCTGCACTATCATGCATTCATATATAAGAACTGGCAGCCAAACTTTGTAACATGAAAGTAATGCACTTGGTGTTGATTTTAGAAAAAATGGATTGTTTATTTTGTTAAAAATTGGTTTTGTTTCCAAAAATTATGGTTATATTCTAATATTTCAAAAAGAAACTTAAAAATATAGTTAAACTGGCAGTATTCCACTGGCTGCAGTTGGCAGTTCAATCTTGAGCTTGAGATTTTTGACTCACCCATGTTTATGGTTGAGAAGAGGAAGAGGATCGAGCAGGTGAAGATGATTGCAAGAGTAATAAGAGTGTTAAAAACTGCTGTGGCACAGTACAGGCCTGCAGGAAGAATAATCTTTGGGCCAGGCCTTAGGAAATAGGCCAAGATTAAGAACATTTACATTTGAGTTAAGGCAATGTACAGAGTGGGCTCAGCAGAAGCTTGCAGTGGCACTCCTTTTGTTATGGTCATCCTGACCATAACAAAAAGGCTTTTTCTGGAACTTGTTTAATACCTTGCTAGTTCCTTGGGGGAGAAAGGGCCAGCCTCAGACCCAAAAACATTCACAACAGACAGCTTATGGGCGAGGAGTTATAATAATGATTATGCTGGAGAAATTAAAATTATGACTGCTTCCCTCCATGGCATTATAGCTGTGCCTGCTAATAAAAGAATTGCTCTAAGAGTAAGAGAGGACAAGATTGGCCTTCAACTTGGCCTTTATCTGATACTCTCACCCAGCTACGAGGGATTGGTTATTTCATTAATCCAAAACAAAGTTCAAACTTGAGATGTCTGAAACTTGTGGAGCATTACAGCCTGACTTGCCTACTCCAGCTGCCATTTCAGGAAATGCATATAAAATTATTATAGATTTAGAAGATTGTTTTTGTACCGTTCCTTTACATTCTGGCAAAGGTGGGAAGTTTGCATTCAGTGAGTTTGCTTGTAATTTTTGAGAGCCCATAAAGCAATATCATTAGAAAGTTTTGCCCCAAGGAATGGCTAATAGCCTTCCATTACATAAAAAATTTGTTGTTGCTTTAATACAAGAAGTTAAGAGTTTGAAACTTTCAGTGTATATTATTTATTGTATGATATTTTATTAGCTGATCTCTCTGAAGGAGTTTTACTGCAATCCTTTGTTCTCATGCAATGAGCTTTAAAAATTTGGGGAGTGCTTCTTGCTCTAGAAAAGATTCAAAGGCAATATCTTTTCAATATTTGGGACATCAGTTATATCCTAAGCAGATTGTGGCACAGAAAATTATAATAAAAAAAAGATATTTGGAGCTAGAGAGATGGCTCAACTGTTAAAGGCTAGACTAACAACCAAAAATATAAGAGTTCAATTCATAGCAACCACATGGTGGCTCACAACCATCTGTAATGGGATCTAGTGCCCTCTTTTGGCTTGCAGGTGTACATGCAAAAAAAAAAAAAAGGTTTACTTTTAATAATTTTCTTCAAAAGTTGTTAGGAGATATTAATTAGCTAAGTCTTCACCACAAGAGAATTTAAGACCTCACCTTAAGCTCACCACAAGAGGACTTAAGCCTCTGTTTGATATTCTCAAGGGGATTGCAAATCTTAATTCCCCTTGACAATTAACTAATGAAGGAGGAATAGCTTTGCAGAATGTAGAGGAAGCTGTTAGTTATCAACAGATAAATTAGATAGATTATGATAAATTGTTATCTGTTTGCATTATTGCTACTCATGTGTTCACAGCAGTCCTTTGGCAAAAGAGACTATTAATATGGATTCATCTTTCTTTATCTCCAAAGAAAGTTTTAACATCCTGTTCTAAATCTGTTGCTGTGTTAATACAGAATTATAGGTCAAGATCACAAAAGTATTTTGATAAAGATCTTAATGAAATATTCCTTATTCCAAACAGCAATTAAATTGCTTATTGAAAAACACTGATATTTGGCCTATTACACAGCAAATTTTTAGACAAATTTGATGGTCATTATCCAAAAGACAAGTTGTTACAGTTTTCTTCTATGTATGCTTTTGTATTTCCTGTAAATTTACGCATGCAGTCCATAGAAGAGGTGTTTGCTGTATTTACAGACAACTCATCTAATGAGAAGGCAGTATATGTAATTAGATCACATGTTCATTTTCTTGAGTTTCCCCCTGCTTCAGCACAGATAATTGAATTACATGCTGTAGCCACTGTTTGAAATGCTGAAAAAAGCTTTCAATTTGTATACTCATAGACAGTATATAATTTATATATTCATGGTTTATAATTGATTAAAATTGTTCCTTTTTCAGATATACAAATACAGCTTAATTTAAAAAACATGCACTGTTCCTTAACTTTATAAGACACTTAAGATCTCATGCTGGATTGCCTGGACCCCAGGGCAATGCCACAGCAGATTTGTATACCAGACAGTTTATAGGCCTTACAAGAACAATTGGTCATACAATCTTATTCTTTACATCATCAAAATAGTAATAGCTTGAGACAATAATTTGGTATTTCTAGAAAGTGTGCAAGTCAAATTGCAAAAACTTGTTCTCAGTATCCTCAATTTCTTCATAATGGTGTTAATCCTTGAGGACTTATGCCTAATCAATTATGGCAAATGTATGTTACTCATTTTTTTGATTTTGGAAAATTAAAATATGTACATATGACTTGATACCTTTTAGGCTTTCCAGTTGCAACTACTTTAACAGGAGAAGCAAGTAAAATGCAATTAGTTATTGCCTACATTATTTTTCTATGCTTGGTGTTCTGCATCAGATTAAGATAGATAATGAAATGGCTATTGCAGTCAGACATTTGAAATGTTTTGTTGACAATTTAATATTACTCATATTACTGAGATTCCTTATTATCCTCAAGGACAAGGAATTGTGAAACAGATATAATGGAACTTTAAAGTAATATCTTCATAACTCTCTGAGTGTGGGAGGAGCAGCTACTGATGCTTCTGCCCTGGTTTTACAAGGAACTTTAAAATATTGGCTTTTAAAAACTAAAGAGGGGGAATTATACCCTCCAAGGTCACTGAAAGCACACCTTACTTTTGTCTTATTTGTTTTAAATTTTTTGCAAACTGATGCTAAAGGTCAGTCTGCAGCAGATCACTGCTGGCGTCCAATTGCTTCCAGCTCATTTGCCAGGGTCAAATAGAGAGACCCCTAACAAATACATGGAATGGTCCTAACCCTGTTTTAATTTGGGGTCGTGGTTCAGTCTATGTTTTTTCACAAAAAGAAAATGGAGCCCAATGGCTGCCTGAAAGATCGGCCCATCAAGTGCACACAGATCTTGAGCCTAATAATTATGATACCAATGATGAAGGTGGCCCAAAATTCCTATCATCCAGCTGAGTTAACCTAGCACATAGACTCCATGCTTACTGGAGAAAGCCACCCACTATATACCTGGTGGCCAGACTTTGTGTCTGATCCCTGCCAATTAGCACCTGGATTAGATACCTGAAACATTTCCACTTACAACTTTATTTTCTACACTGCTTGGACCATTAATTATAATCGTGTTGCTTTTAGTCTTTGAACTTTGTATCTTAAACAGACTGGTTGACTTCACACAGAATTGCTCTCAGCGCTCTCAGCTATTCACCATGGCAATTAACCATCGCTATGAAGAAATGCATTGAGTGCATGCTCACAGGTCCTTTGGTATAAATGTGACTTTGGTCTGTATGGGAAAGAGTGTGCCATAGATGGCTGGTAGTCAAGGACAGGTAAGAGTGTTCTTGAGCTCCTGTAGACCTAAGACAGAGGCATACATCAATAATGCTATGTATGTTCTCCATGACGGGTAATAAGGAGCAATATAGACACTGACCTAAGACAGAAATGGTCACCCAGCCACTCTTTACCCTAGATGGGATGATGGAAAACAAGTAAATCCTGTGCCCCTGTCCAGCTGCTGGCACTGCTCATCTTTTAAAAACTAATAAGGAGTAATTGTGCCCTCCCCCCAGCCTTGAGCAGGCCAGAAAGACCTGGTTTACCACAATAGACCTAATAATAGGACCTAGGTGGAGTTACCCACCTTGGCTGCACATACAACCTCCTATAGGAACTTAGAAGAAAAGACTGCCTGCTAATCTTGCCTTGAGACATAATCTGACTGAAACAAAGGGTGGGTTTGGTGGGGCTTTCCTTTTAACTAGAAGAGCTGAATATTAAAATTTGAGCCTGGGTCAGAAAACTTTGTCTTGACTTCATGCTTCTCTCGCCTCTCTGTCCCCTTTTTCATTTCCAGCACCCCCTTTCAGGTGAACCCAGTTCATCCGTGGCCACAGATGGCTACAAGGCAACATTGACTAGACTCAGCAAGTTGTATTGATGTGTTCATTCACTCATATATATATACATGTAACGATGGTTAAAGAAGAGGAGGCTTTGAAGGTGAGGCAGGGTTAGAAAAGAGGAGGGGGAAAATGATATAATTAGATCTTTCTTAATGTTGAAGGTAGTGAATATTTATTCTGGCAAAGCATTAATTAGGATTTTATCAAATAAAAATATTGATGAAAACTTTCATGGAATGTCTTCTTATATTTAATTCTTTTCTTTCCTCTTATTTTTCTTTATTTTGTTAAAAATCTCTTTGTGGGGAGGCGGCAAGTAAGCACAAGGTGGTTCCACATAATTAAGAATACAGATTTGTTGCTAGGCAGATTTGAGCCAGGTCTCAGTCTAGCACCGCAGAGCTGCAGCACCAACCTTGTCTTCCTTGCAAGGCTAGGACCAACACAGGGCCTGGTTTTTAGCATTCACATCAGAGGTCAATGGAGGAATCTCAAGAATGCAGAGCTCTGGTGCCTGAGTACAATGACATCAGGCAAGCAGGACAGTTTCCTTAGTTTCCTCCTCTAACACACCCTGCCCTGGGGATTCATACTGTGAAATCTCCCTGCAGACAGGTTCTTCTAGAACCCAAGAAAGTGTCTTCACATGAGATGCACAAGTGGGGCACCTCAGTAGTGTTCACCGTTCCCTGAACTCAATGATCTCTAAGGACTTGTCAGTCTAGGTTGAGCAATGTTCTCTATTGTTTGTTGCTTGCTTGACATCCTGCCTCTCTCCCTTTATCTGCTCTACTCAATTCTTCCGAGTTATTAGTTCCTACTAGATGATACATACTCTATGGTTAATCCAGTTCCTGTCAAGAGTTAATAATTCATCATGTTGGTTCTTTTTTTTTTTTTTATACAAATTCCTGGGTAATTTTTGTCTCTTGATTAAACCTTAACTCAAATAGTCTTTAAAATAGTAAGCAGTTTATGCCCAGGTGATGACATTATCCTCCTAAAAATACTGGATTAAATTATATAGCAGTCATAGTGTCATATCTATCTGTTAAGTGCTAAATGTATACATTCATAGATTTCATTTAGTGTTTTTCCAATAATAATGAAAACTGAGTTAGCATTTAAATGTTACTGTATATTTTTATAATTATTTTTGGCTTCCTGTGTGTATGTGTATTTCTGTGTATAAAAGTATGCATGTGAATGAGCAAGTGAGTGAGTGTGTGTGTGTGTGTGTGTGTGTGTGTGTGTGTGTGTGTGCAGGCTAGAAGTCAATCTTGGCAGTTGTTAATTGAGAGCTGTTCACCTGTTTTGTGTGACAATGTCTCTTACTGGCCTGAAGATCGTCAAGTAGTCCAGTGTCCAGAGGCCCCAGGGATCTGATTGTCTCCACCTCCACAGTATTGGGTCACCAGTGTGCATCAGGACACCGAGATTTAGAATGTCATTTTATCTTAGTGTGATCGAACAACAGTTATACTTCCTTTTTCAAAATATAAAGTTCAGAACTATATGCCCTCCTAACACAACCAAATTTAAAACTTAAAATATCCTCCTATGTGTGCAGATATGTATTCATACACAATAGCCAAATGATTCTTTATTTCTCTTTTTCATCTTCCAACAGAAGGCAAACAAGAAAGAAAAAAAGCGGACCTATAAAAAGCAGAGGGGGAAACCCTGTTTACTTCAGCCATGTTAGGGTCGGGCTTCTTCAAGAAGTTGAGCAAGTAGATCTCGTGCAGTGATGCATTTCCAAGTATGAAGGGGGCTAAGTGTGGGAAGTGACAGCACAGAAAACTGGCTAAGTCACAACCCCTGAAGTGTTCTATGATGCTCAGAGAAGGCGGCAGAATGAACTGCAGCTGCTCTTGAAACCATAAAGAGAAAAAGAAAGTAGGAATGAATCAGAAGAATCTCTGCTGCCTAATAGAAAGTGACCAAATTGCACAGGAGTTTTTTTTTAGCTCTCCTGCATTTACTTCATTCTAAGTCCTTCAGTTTGAAGCTGTGTCCAAATCTGGGTGTGGTGCCTCTCTCTTATAAACCCAGGACTTGTGCAGAGGCAGGGGCATTAGCACAGGCTTGAAGTCAGTCAGCTTCAGCTACAAAATGTGTTCAAAATCAGCCTGGAAACATAGAGAACCCAGCCCAATAAATACAACTATAAAATAATAATACATAGTAACCTTGATAAGATTATTCTTATACTTAAAGCATTTCCTTTTCATAAAGGGGAATGCTTCAGTTTTAAAAAAACAAAAAGTCTCCACTAAAATCTAAGCAATGGCGAACACTAGAATACTACTACTTTCTGTGTGGAAATTTACAGTACAATACCGAATTATGACCCTAAGATCACAGCTTAAGGACAATGGCAATAGGGTATGAAGATTTCTTCTATTTGGTAATGTCATGTACACATTAAGTTGCTAATCCATACAAATGACCATGGTTGGTCCCGGAGGATTTTTACTTGATGCTGTGGTGTGATGTGAACTGTGGGACTCATAGCCCGTGACCCCGTGACCTCTTCCACACACATACACTTCCTACCACTGTACTGTGAGGTCAAAACATTTGATGCTGCACTTGCTTGCCCTCATGTGAAATAAGTTAGTATTGTAAATGTTTGCCATGTCACATTCATCTAATATATTTTAATGCTCGTCAATAAATTTGAAGAGGAAGATGACTACAGTTTATTATGTGAAAAGAAGATACAAGCCTTAGACAGTACCCTGTCTAAGGTGAAAGAAAAGCAGCCCTGTGCCTGAAGAAATTAAATGTTCTAAAACTTGAATTTTTAATCTGAAATGTAAGGTCCTAATGATTACCAAGGAAAGGACATATTAAACAAAATGATCTTGAATTGAAAAAGAAAAGGACTCTGATCTTGTTAAAAATGGAAGCTGACAATTCTTTATTAAATAAGAGTAAAACTGCCCATTTCTTAAAAATAAAGAATGACAATTAAGTAAAAAGTTGAAATAGAGCATGTACTACTACTTTAAGTTGTCTGTCTGTGCGTGTATGCGTGTGTGTGTGTGTGTGTGTGTGTGTGTGTGTGTGTGTGTGTGTATGTGTGTGTGTATGCACTTGGGTTCAGGTGTCCACAGAAGCCAGAAAAAAGATATCCCTTCCTCAAGAAATGTAGTTATGGGCAGTTTTCTGATGCCCTTAATAAAGGTGCAGAAACTTGAGCTTGGGTCCTCATCAGGAGCTCGAAGAGCTCTTAACCCCTGAGCCATCGATCTGTGCAAATTATGTTCGTACTATACACCTTTATAGGTTGATCCAAATTCCACTACAACATAGAAAATGGGGGTTTTGGAGCTATTTGATTGGAAAAAAATACATTTATGTCAAAAGACACACTTCTTCAATGAAATAAAATATAGAATTTAAGAGAAAATACCATAACACTCTAATTTTTATGGGAATTTTTATTTTTCACTCAACAAACAGTTAAATATATTAACTGGATATAGAAAGATAAAAGTCTTTTCCTCTTTTTATGCAGTCATCACAAATATATATGGATATATCAGTAATCATAAAAAATGTAACAAATATTAAAATAATCTTGCTTAATAATGTTCATAGGATTTTAAGGATTACTTAGGACATCAACTTGTTACTTCTAAAAGCTAGTGTGTGTGTTCACGTGCGTGCGTGCGTGCGTGCGTGCGTGCGTGCGTTTGAGAGTGTATGTGTGCCATGCCACCATGACTGAGATACTATGATACGATTACTAATTTTAAATGTTCCACTTTAACAGTATGAGATATTTTAAGGCAGTGTCTCAGGGTGGTCAGATTAAAGTCATTCATATGACCTGATTTCCCTCCTACCTTTGCCTCATAAAAGCAATATAGTAACAAAAACAGCTAAGGACCTCATAGCAGCTTTCTCTGGGCTCATTATACATGATTAGCATGAAATTTCAATTTACTTTACTTGGAAAAGTATGTAATAAATTTACTTCCAATTCAGTCATAAATATTCTCATTGATAAATTAAATTTGAATTAGGCAATTCTCTTGCATTTCTTATCAGAAAATCAACACCCTTTAGATTGCTTTTCATACGTATACATACCATAAAGGACAAGAAAAATTTCAACTAACCTTTAGTCATCACTACTATCATCAATTTTAAAAGACATATTTTGAAAAAAGCTGAAGTTGCACATAGTTCAATATTTTCAATATTAGTTTTCTATGCTATTTTACTATCAGAACAAACAAAGATATAGCTATTCTTAACAATTATGTCAGCCTGTCAGGCAAAAAGTGTGTGTGTGTGTGTGTGTGTGTGTGTGTGTGTGTGTGTGTAGTGTGGATCAGTATATGCATGGTATGTCTTTTTGTATATGTGTGGTAGGTCTGTGTGTGTTGGGGGTTATGTGTGTGTGTCTATATGGTACAGTTGTGGTGTGTTTTTATATGATGTTTGTGTGGTATGTGTTAGTGTTTTGTGTGAACGTGTGTGCAGGGGTGAGTGTGCATAGTGTGTGTGTGGTATATGTGTCTATATGTGTGTGTTTCATGTGTTTTTGATTCTAGGTTCAAAAAGGAAAAATAATATTTTTATTAATTCTAATTTAAAAATCTAAGATAGTAACTTTCTCCAACTAAATACAAAATCGAGTATTTTATTTCATTTTTCAGTACTATACCATAGTCTTCAGAAATAAGGCATCCTCTAGTTTTCTATTTTCTGTTCTGGACTTATCTGAGCTGGATGTCTGTAACTTGAATCTGCTTATGATTATAGAAAAGGTAACGCTGAATTACTTCTAACCTTTGTTGAGTACATGTCAATCAGTTTGTTGAAGAACTTACTTAACAAGTGATCAGGAGGAGCCTGCCTGCAACACCAGTCAGTACTCAAGGGGCTGAGGCCAGAGGACCACTATGGGTTCAAGGCCAGTTTCTCGGGCATCTAGTAAGTTCAAGATCAGCTTGGTTTATAGAAGAAGACTCTGTCTTAAAAAATCTAAACAACAGCAATGGCAACAACACAACAAAATTTCTACAAATGTGAATACTGTGGCTCTGATTCATTAGTAGATAATTATAAGTAATATCTTTAGTTGAAGACAGCATAAATAAAAGCATTTTTCTCTTTCTGTCACAAGCCTAAATCTGTCTGTCAAAATGTTATATAATAATCTTTATGATAATCTATACCTCATCCAATAATTTTGAAAAAAAAATTTAGAGAAACAATTCAAGCCTAAATGAAAGAAGAGTGAGAATTGGTATCTAAATTTGCTAAGAAAGAAGCCCTTGATACACTCCATCTTGAAGCACAGGCTCGCTTTACCTTAGGGCCTATGCAACTCAGGAATAAGTTACCCATTCCTAATATACAATAGTGTGACAGGGAAAAGACAGAATGACAAATATACTGATACAACCAGGGAGACCATGGGAAGAAAGAGGGAATTAGTGTCCCATGACCAAGACATTTCAAATGCAGGGCTGGGGATTAGCCCTATGGCTCTCAGTTTTGTCTTCTAAGTCATTTGTTTTTAAAAGAAAGATGCAAGTCTGCTTCTTTCTGTATATTCCGGATATCTAGTAGCTACTGTTTTATTTCATAGACTCTGTGAGCACTTGGGTTCAGGCTAGCAGTGGTTTTGTATGAAATTCTCATATATATATATATATATATATATATATATATATATATATATATATATATATATATATTATTAGGCACCACGGGAACTCACTCCATTACTTTAGAGTTCACTCCACAATGTCTCCAGGATAATCCTTTTCCTTATCTTGCTTCTGCTCAAATGAGGAAAGAGACCTATATATAAGTCACACATTTATTCTCTTCATTGAACCTTTTTGACAGCATTTTCCCATTTAAAAATATTTTTTCCCAGGGTATTTTCAAAAGGTCACCCAGCCACTCTTGGAGTTTCCCTCTGGAACATTCTTCCAAAGAGTGAATCTCCTTTAAATTTGTCACAGTCTAGACAGGCTGAACATTTCACAAGTCATTTGTCCTGGCTCTACAGCTACAGCTTCCTCAAACATGGTTCTTGTGCTTTTGTAAGCAGGAAAAAGGAAAGCACACTGTACTCCCAACTTTGCTTGAATCCCAGCAATCAGGAGGCTGGGATTAAATGATCATAAGATTGATTCCAGCCTGGGCTACATGGTAAAGGATAAGCCAGCTTGAAATCACAGAACTTTTTTAAAACTAAAACTCTTTGCTTAGGGGTCTCCTCAGCTGAGTGTTCAAATAGTTAAGTGTCTACTTCTACACAGCAAAAACCCTGCTCTAACTTTGGTAGCTTGTCCCCACTGGCTCTGGCAGGCTAGGCTCATTCCATGACAGGCTTCAAATCGGAAGTTAAGGAGACTAGGCCTAAATCTCTGTTTCCAAGAACTGGGCAATTCCAGGCAAGCACAGGCCTTAGAAGCTGCCCAGCCACATGGCCTGAGGCAAGGACAGCAGTAGTTTCCAGACTTCCTCAGCTACTTCCTCAGCAACAGTTTCCAACCATCCCCAGCAACTTTCCAGCCCCCATGCCCCAGTAATGGAATGTCTTTAGAGATGGACTCAACAGATTAGCATAGATGTCACCTACCCCAGAATTCCTTAATGTGCTTTAAATCAGGCCTACAAGCTCACTTGGTTGTCTCTGTCTTGGAAATGGGGTTGTCTGGACTTTTGCAGAATAAAATACTCTGTGTTTACTTACTATTTGAGTCCAGGGTATCATTCTTTGTCCTTACAGTAGCAGTACCTTTAATTTCCCTGCTTCTCCCAACAGACTCTTCACAAGTTATCTGCATCCCCTACTTTCTCTGATTTCTTATTAGCAGAATCAATAATGTTCATTAGTCTACTAACCATCTAAGGCAATGAAGGCTCCTTGTCTATCAGTCTACTAGCTCTTCTCCCACTTAACAAATTAAACACTTTTAGATAATCTATATCACTACTGTCCTATTAATGCAGGCAGAATCAAAAAGATGGACAGATAGATGGATGGATAGACAGATGATAGATGATAGATAGATAGATAGATAGATAGACAGACAGACAGACAGAAAAAGAGTAAGCTACCTTACTGAAGCCATTGGTAATGCCCAAAATTGTGCTAGTTGGTTGGCTGGGGAATCCTTGATTCCATGAAATACACCATCAAAAAAGAATGGTCAGGACACTAGCATAGAAGCTGAAGTCCCAACCATACAGGTAATTTCATCTAGACCAGTCCCAGAATGTTTTTAAAGACTATCGGCTAGGATGGGTTTTGTTTGCTTGCTTGCCTTTGAATTTGTGTGTTTTGATCCTGAGTACTATAATCATGAACCTGCATTCCCTTGATAATCTTCTTTACTTAAAGCCAAGTGTCCTCTTCAATGATATCTAGAAAATATTTTCAAGCAACACATGTCTTTGTTTGGGTGGAGAACTGAATGGGCCTAGTCAAGTTTATATAAAAAATATCATGATCATAAGGATAAAGGGTGGTAAACTGAAGGATAGAGAAAGCATTATTAGAAAACCCAAATAATAATAATAATAATAATAATAATAATAATAATAATAATAATAACCCAACTGGCCAAAACAGCAGGTAGGCTAACTACAAGTCTTCATCTCTCCCCCTTCTCCTCTAAATCCAGTCTTACCCTCAGACTACTTGCTATAGCCTTCCCCACCTCCCTTTCCTGTTTCGAGTGGATCATATAAATGTTCCCCTTCAGCCTTCCTTGCCCCACTAATATCTTTATCTAGTCCCCAACTCCACCAGCTTTATCCAGCTCCCAATGAACACTAAGGACCGTCAGCCAGAGAAGCAGATAGAATAAGTATCAAGTATTACTTCTTTCCTCTTCTCTTCTAAATCTAAGCCTTAGCTGCACTCATAATTCTGTAGCAAACCGCCTCCAGCTGATCATGCAAATCTTTCTCTCTACCTTTCCTCCCTACTCAGAGTGTTACTCCAGCCCCCCAAACAGAGAGAATACCCTGCGCCCTCCAGGCAAGTCTCCCAGAGAAGCAGTTAGTCCAGCAAAGCAGGTAGGTGAGTTTCAGATCTTCATTGTTCCTCTTCTCTTCTATATTTAACCCCACGCCCCAGTCTCATCCACAGCTCTGTAGCAAACTACCTGTTGTGGCCTACACACACACACACACACACACACACACACACACACTGCCCCCCATTCCCATGTGACTAGACAGATTCTAATAGAAAACCTTGCTTTCTTACTTCCTGTGGACCCACCCAATCCTGACCACAGCCCAACACCTAAATGTGAGTTCTCAATACTTAGGAATACATTTAACCTAGAAACCCCAATAACCCACACGTAGTAGGATCCTAAAAGAATTTCCTAACAGGAAACACACAGCTATCATACTCTTCTAAGAACTCTAGAGTGGGAAACAGAAACTAAAGAACAGAACACTCACCCCCAAAAGATAAAGCAAAATCAATGTGCCTAGATGTCATCATAAATCCATAAAACCACAATCAGTAATGGGACATGTTTCTACTAGAGCCCAGAAACCCTGCCACAGGGTCAGTATTCCAACATAGCTGAAGCACAGTGAAAAGACCTAAAACAACATAAATAAATATGTCAAAGGTCCTTAAAGAGGAACCTAATAAATCTACAAAGAAATCTATTAAAACACTGTGGAAGAAAATGAATTAAACAGTTTAAGACCTAAAAGTGAAAACAGAATCAACGAATAAAAACAAAACTGAGAGAAATCTGAAAACAAAAATTTAGGAACTCAAACAGGAACATTAGAAGCAAGTCATACCAACAGACTGACTGTAAGAGATTTAAAAAAAAAAAAAAAAGAATCTTAGACATTGAGAAGGACACAACAGAAAAAGATGGATATCTTGGTCAAAGAAAATGTTAAATTTAAAAGTTTCCTTTGGGAAGAATAGTGAAATTTTCCCCTAATTAACTGAATAATAAAGATGAAAAGAAGTCAATCACTGGTCAAGGAGGAGACAGGCCTTCTGAATCTGAGAGAGGAAGAGGGGAGGCAGCAGGAGGGCACTTGTTTCTTTTCTTTTTCTTTTTCTTTTTCTTTTTCCTTTTCTTTCTTTCTTTCTTTTTCTTTTTTTTTTTTTTTTTTTTTTTTTTTTTTTTTTATGGTGAGGAGAGAGAAAGCAGACAAGATGTAGGCCCAGGACTGTTACATATGATGGCATGGCAGAATCCACCAGGATCCTCTACCAGAAGGTTTTTTTTTTTCTTTTTTTCTTTTCTTTTCTTTTCTTCTCTTCTCTTTCTTTCTTTCTTTTTAAGATTTATTTATTTTATGTATGTAAAGTACACAGTTGCTCTCTTCAGACTCACCAGAAAAGGGCACCAGATTCTATTACAAATAAGGGCACCAGATTCTATTACAGATGGTTGTGAGCTACCATGTGGTTGCTGGGAATTGAACTCAGGACCTCTAGAACAGTCAGAGTACTTAACCGCTGAGCCATCTCATAGAATAATTGATGAATTTAGAATGAGAGATTCTGCTCCCAGCATTTATGTTATCTGTTGGTTCTAAACTAAGACTGTCTGCTGTTTTTCATTCTGTAACTCAGGTGGGCCAGAGGGAAAGAACATAGCTGAGGCAGAATTCGGCCAGGCTTTAAGATGGGAAGATTGGGCAAAGACTGAACTCCAGGGGAAAGGTAGTGAGCAGAGTGTGGGCTGGCAAGAGCATACTCACAACTGCCTGCAGGGACCAAGTGAGCTATCTTGGAGCTCTGGAGAGGCAGAGCCAGCATTAGTGGGATAGTCCTTGGAAAGGGGAAATACACAGCCTCAGGCTATGTGCTGGGCTGGGAACAGACCAAGACCACAGGCCAATGCCAAGCTGGTGATAGCGTAGATTGATTTTTAATAATTACACACAACAGGTGGTGCCCAATATGGGGCCTGAACCCATGACTCCAAGATTAAAAGTCTCATGCTATACTGAACAGGGAAGAATAATCTAAGAAATCTGGGACACTCTGAGAAGAACAAATTAAAAACTAATGAGAATAGAAGAAGGAAAAGAAGCATAGGCCAAAGGCACAGAAAATATTTTCACCAAAATCATAAGAAGAAAGGCTTTTTAAACTAAAGAAGGAGATTTCTATCAAGACGCAGAAACATACAGAACACAAACAGACAAAACTAGAAAAACATTTCCCTCAGCATATAGTAACCAAAATGCTAAACATACATTAAAAAAGAAAGAATATTAAAAACTACTAGAGAAAAATAATCTAGTAATGATACTAGTACTAGGTAGACCTATTAGAATTATACATCTGACTTTTGTATGGAGATGCCCCAAATCAGAAGAATCTAAAGAGATGTTCTCTAGATTCTAAGGGACCAGAGACTACCATACCCAGCAAAACTTTCAATCATAATAGATGAAAATAAGGCATTCCATTATTTTTAAAAAAAATTAAGCAATATCATATCTATCTACAAATCCAGCTAAAAGGAAGAAAAATTTCAAACTAAAACAGGTTAGACAGATCCAATAAAAATTTCAAACCAGCAAAAGAGGTAAAACAACCACCACCACCACAACTACTTCAGCTACTATCACCACCACCCCAACAACAACATAAATAACAAAAACCAACAAACATTACTCATTGATAACTCTCAACATCAATATTTTGAATTCTCTAAAAAAAAAAGACACAGACTCATAAACAATGGGTATGAAAATGGAATTCATCTTTTGGGATTCATCTTTCTACATCCAAGAACCACACCTTAACAACAAGGATGCACATCATCTCGGGGTAAAAGAATGAAAGGAAATATTAGAGTAAATGGACAAATTAAAGCAAGCAAGTGTAGTCATTTTACTATCTGGCAAAATAGACTTCAAACCAAAACTAATAAAAAGAGATAAGAAAGGACACTACATACATATCAAAAAATACACCAAGAGGGCCTGTGACTCTTAACATCTATATGCCAAGCAAAAAGGCACCCCAGCTTCATAAAGGAAACAGTACTACAATTTAAATCATGCACTCACCATCATACACTGAGACCGGAAGTCTTCAATACCCCACTCTCACCAATACACAGGCCATCCAGATAAAAAGTAAACAGAGAATTTCTGGAGCTAACAGACTTTATAAACCAAATGGATCAAACATATTTACAAAACAATTTACCAAAGCCCAAAAGAGCATACATTCTTCTCACCACCTCATGGAACTTACTCAGACATTGAATACATAATAAGATATAAAACAAGTCTCAACAGATATATGAAAATTAAAATAGCACTCTGTATCCTTTCTATTATGAATTAAAGCTGGATATTAACAACAAAAGAAACAGCAGAAAGCTTACAAACTTTTGGAAACCCAAAAAAAAAAAAAAAAAAAATTCACTACTAAATGAAAAAATGTGTCAAGATAGAAATTTAAAAACAATTTCTAGAATTCAATGAAAACAAATATACAGCATATCCGAACTTTTGGGACACTATGACAGCAATTCTAAGGAGCAAGTTTTTAGCACCAAGTGCCTCCATGCGAAAATTAGAGATACCATATAATAATAACAGTACCCTTGAAGGCTTAAGAATAAAAAGAAATCACTCAAAATGAGTAGATGACAAGAAATCATCAAATCATTAACAAAATGAAACAAAAATTACAAAGAATTAATGAAACAAAGAGTTGGTTCTTTGAGGAAGTCAAATTAGAATTCACACTTGTCTAAATTAATTAAAAGGCAGAAAAAGAAGATACAAATTAACAAAATAAGAGATAAAAGGTGGCTATAACAACAGACACTAAAGAAATCCAGAATGGTAAGGACATACTTAAAAAAATCTGTACTCAACTACATTGAAAAATCTAAAAGAAATGGATAAATTTTTCCATCATTGCCACTTGCCAAAGTTAAGTAACTATCAGATTGAAACAAAAACAAACAAACAAACAAATAAACAAACAAAGCCAATAATCCCTAGTGAAATAGATTCAGTAATTAAAAGTCTCCCAAACAAAAATTTCAGAGCCAGAATGTTTTAGGCCAGATTCTACCAGAGTTTCAAAGCAGAGTTAACTCCAATATTCCTCAAATTATTCCACAAAATAGAAACAGAAAGACCATTTCATGAAGCCTCAATTACCCTGATACCCAAACCACATGAAGGCCTAGAAAATAAAGAGAATTACAGAGCAATTTCTCTTATGGTGTAAAAAAATACTCAATAAAATACTTGCAAACTGAATCTAAGAACACATAAGAAAGCTCAGCTAGCATGGTGGAGTAGGGTTCATCCCAGAGGTAGAGGGATGGTTCCACATACTTAAATAGATTAATGTAGTCCATCATATTAAAAACTCAAGGACAAAAACCTCATGATCATCAAACTAGATGCAGAAAATACATTTCACTAATCTAACACCACATTCATGATAAAGGTCCTATAGATATTAGGGGCACAATGGACATTCCTCAACATAATAAAAGCAGTTTATATAGCAAGCCTATATCTAACATGACCTTAAATGGAGAGAAACATAAGACTATTCCACTAAAATCAGAAAGAAGACAAAGCTATCCATTCTCTCCATATCTATTCAATATAGTATTTGAAGTCTTAACTACAGCAATAAGATGAAGAAGATCAATAGAATAAAAATTGGAAAGGAAGACGTCAAAACATCTTTATTTGTCAATGATCCAACACTACAAGAGAGTGATCCTAAAATTTCCAATGGAGAACTTCTACAGATGATACTTTCAGGAAAGTAGTAAGACATAAAATTTACTCATAATAATTAGTAGACTTCAAATGGCAAATGGATTAAGAGAGGACTCTGGGAAACAACACCCTTTACACTACCTTCAGATAATATAAAATATCTTGGGGTAACTCTAACCAACTAAGTGAAAGATCTATATGATAAAAATGTTAGGACAGAAACTGAAGAAGATACCAGAATATGGAAAGATGTCCTATGTTCATGGATCAGTAAGATTAATATAGTAAAAATGGCCATTCTACCAAAACAATCTACAGATTCAAGGCAAATACCATCAAAATTCCAACACAATTCTTCATAGATCTTCAAAGGATAAATTTTAGTGTAATATGGGAGCACGAATACACACAAAACAAAAATGAATGAACAAAAAAAAAAAACAAAATCAATAAAAATATTCCTGAAAAAATAAAAGAACCATAGAAGGTATCATTATCCTCGATTTCAAGTTGTGTTACAAATATATAATAATAAATGTATCTTAGTATTGGCACAAAAACAGAAACCTTGATGAATGGAATCAAAATGATGATGCAGCTGTAAATCTACAAGCATCATGATAAACATTAGCCCTCAAATGGCAAACACATTAAAAGAGAACTCAGGGAAACAACACCCTTTATACTAGTAGATACCTAATTTTTTATAAGCAAGTCAGAAATATACACTGGAAAGAAAACACAGGATGACTACATGTAAAAGAATCCAAATGGCTCTATACTTAACCACCCTGCACAAAACTTAATTCCAAATGCACTAGCAGACCTCAACCTAAAACAAGATACACTGAACCTGACAAATGAGGACATGAGGAGTATTCTTGAACTCATTGGCAGAGGAAGGGCTTTCTGAAGAGGAATAGCATAGGCACTAAGGTGAACAATTAATAAATGAGACCTCATGAAACTTAAAACTTAAAACATAACAAAGGACACTGTCATTCAGACAAAGTAGCAACTTAGAGAATGGGAAAAGATCTTTACCAACTACACATCCAACAGAGAATTAGTATGCAAAATATATAAAAAATATAAAAGCTAAATATAAAGAAAAAATAATATGTTCAAAAATGGAGTACAGATCTGGACAGAGAATTCTTAAAAATGAAATTCAAATGGCTAAGAAACACTTAAAGAAATGTTCAAAATCACCTAACATTGGGGAAACTATAAACTTAAAAGTGCTATGAGATTATATATGACCACAGTCCAAATTGTCACAATTTATAAAAGAATAAATAAAAAGAAATGTTCAACATCCTTAGTCATACCAACCCCACATTCCATAGAAGCCTAATAACCAATATATACAAAGAACTCAAGAAGATAGACTCTAGAGACCCAAATAAACCTATTAAAGATGGGGTACAGAAGTTCTCAAATTCATTTTTTTAATAGCTGAGTAATACTCCATCGTGTAAATGTACGCATATTTTTTTTTGTATCCATTCCTCTGTTGAAGGATATCTGGGTTCTTTCCAGCTTCTGGCTATTATACATAAGGCTGCTATGAACATAGTGGAGCATGTGTTCTTGATATATATCTGGCAGTTTTGCAGAAAACTGGAAATAGTTCTACCTGAGGACCCAGATATATCACTCCTAGGCATATACTCAAAAGATGCTTCAACATATAACAAGGACACATGCTCCACTATGATTATAGCAGCCTTATTTATAATAGCCACAAGCTGGAAATAACCCTGATGTCCCTCAACAGAGGAATGGATACAGAAAAATGTGTTACATTTACACAATGGAGTACTACTCAGCTATTAAAAAAATGACTTCATAAAATTCTTAGACAAATAGATGGAACTAGAAAATATTCTGAGTGAGATAACCCGACCACAAAGGAACGCACATGGTATGTACTCACTGATATGTGGATATTAGCCCAAAAAGCTCAGAATACTCACAAGATAACTCACAGATCATATAAAGTTCAAGAAGCAGGAAGACCAAAGTATGGATTCTTCAGTCCTACTTAGAAGGGGAAACAAAATGATTACAGAAAGTAGAGAGAAGGTGGAACCTAGGAGGAGGAGAAGAGAGGGAGGGACAGGGCAGGCAGGATCAGGTGTGGGGAGGAGACAGGGGAGGAGTGTAGAGATTCAGGAAATTGAACAGAGGTGTATAGTAGTGGGGGGTGGGGAACTGAGGATAGTCACTAGAACGTCCCATATGCCACGAAAGCAAGAAGTTCTTAGAACCTAATGGGAATGGCAATAGCCAAAATACCCAACAAAGGGGAGAGAGAACCTGTAGAGACTATATTCAATGGATAAGCAAGGCCTCCAGTTGAGGAATGGGGTCACCCACCCATCTCAAAATTTTTAACCCAGATTTGTTCCTGTCTAAAGGAAATGCAAGGACAAAAAGTAGAGCAGAGGTTGAAGGAAAGGCCATCTAGAGACTGCTCCATCTAGGAATCTATCCCATCTGCAGATATTAAGCCAGACACTATTGCTGCTGCCAAGAAGTGCTTGCTGACAGGAGCCTGGTATAGCTGTCTCCTGAGAAGCTCTACCAAAGCCTGACCAATACAGATTCAAATGCTTGCAGCCAACCATCAGACTGAGCATGGGTACCCCAATGGAAGAGTTAAGGAAAGGACTGAAGACCTGAAAGAGATTGCAACCCAATAGTAAGAACAATAATATCAATCAACCAGACTCCCCCACCCCCAGAGCTCACAGGGACTAAACCACCAACCAAAAAGTACACATGGAGGGACCCATGGGTCCAGCTGCATATGTAGCCTTGTTAGACATCAATGGGAAGAGAGGCCCTTGCTCTTGTGGCAGCTTGGTGCTGCAGTGTAGAGGGATGCTAGATTGGTGAGATGGAGTGGGTGGGTAGGTGGGGGGAGCACCCTCATATAGGCTCATCCATCATCAGAGACTCTTCCCCTGCAGTGATGGGATCAAATACAGAGACCCACAGCTAGACAATTTACAGAATGAGAGGCTTAGGAACAGTCAACCCTATCAGACTGTCTTCATCAAATCCCTTCACTCAGGGCTCAGGAAACCTATCATGAAGGAGACAGAGAGATTGTCAGAGCCAGAGGATGTAGAAGGACCAGGAAAACAAGGTCCTGTAAATCAGCATGATTAAAGCACATATGAACTCACAGAGACTGGGACAGCATGCATAGGGCCTGAACAGGTCTGTACTCAATAGGGTTCTAGAACTGAAAAAAAAAGTGGACTTATGCCTCCATCCCAAACACAGAAACAATATCCAACTGATAATCACTTGTAGGTGATAGTTACTTTTCTCTAATGGAGTCTAACTGGAAAAACAAATTACTCTTAATGATAGACTGCATGCCCATAGCAGATGGCCAACAGAGAAGGAACTTGGTGTCATTTTTAGAGGACCATTGTCTCATAAGACTCTGTCAAGGTTTATTTTTAATCTTATTTTATATTTTATTTATATTTTTCTCTTTTACCCACAAGTTGTGTGTGTGTGTGTGTGTGTGTGTGTGTGTGTGTGTGTGTATGTGTGTGTGTGTGTATGTGTGTTAAGACGAAAGCCAATATTCCATTTTAATATTTTTATGGGATTCCTGAATGTGTGAACAAGCTTGTCTCTGCATCTATATTTGTTTCTTATGCCTTTTCTTGGGATCTTTTTCTTTATTTATATAGGATTTCTCCCTATTCTAATGTTAGTTTTGCTCTATTTTGTTTCAGTTTATTATTATCTTTCAGAAGCTTTGTTGTTTTTTTTTTTAATGAGAGGCAGAAATGGGGTAATCTGAATGAGAAGGGAAGCAGAAAGAAACTGGGAGGGAAGGGAAACGTATCAGAATATATTTTATGAGAAAAAATATTTTCAATAAAAGAAAATATGTAGAGAGGTCACAGGTTATTGATATCAGAAATTAAAATGGCATCATCTCTTTGTAATTTACAAGTATTAAAAGGACAAAGAATACTATATAAAAAAAAACACTGTGCTATATGGGTATAAGATACATTTGTGTGTGCCTATTTGTGTGTTGAATACTGACCTGGGTGTCATATTATTCTGTGGAAGCCAGAAGACATCATTGGATACTGGTACTGGTTTAACACAATACTCCTTATTGCTCACAACTATGTCTACAGGCCAGCTTCAGCTTCCAGGGATTCTCCTGACTTTGTTTTCACCTCACTGTGAACAGGTAGGATTACAAATGCAATCCTACACTGATTTTGTGTCACTAAGCAATCTCACCAGCACCCAAATCATAGTTCTACCAGGTAAGAATATCCACCTCTAAGTTCTGTTGAATAACACCTTATGAGAGATGAAAATTATACAATTCTGAGAAAATATGGTAAACAAAAAATTTATATGACAATACAAAAAAGAAACCCACCCATTTGGATGAAATCATACCCTCACCATCTCCTCTAGAAATAAAGGACAACAGATCAAAGTACATTTTGCCATAATATAGCAAAGTTGAATAAAAATAAAAACCTAAAGAATGAGATAACACAAAGAAATTGTTAATCACTAAATCCACAGGGTCAAACAGCTGCAGAGCTTATAGGAAAAGCACAAGTTTAGGATACATAAAAATGTTTCTTAAAATCCTAAGCCATGTAGTCACCTGAGGGATGCTAGGGACAAATGAAAAAAGAAAGCATAATAAATAGAAAGTAAAGAATTCTATCAAACTAGAAAAGTTTAAATATTTAAACTTCTGAAAATATAACTTAAACAACAGAAAATGCTTGATATTCCCAATAATGCTAATTTCTCAACAGGCCATAGCTTTGCCAGACATAATGCTCCCTCCAGCAAGAATGGAAAAGCTTGGTTAACAGTGAAAATGGTAAAGTCTACATGATTATATTTATATTATCTTCCTTCATAGTCCAGACAAACAAAGCAGTGGAACAGAAAAAAATGTTCTTTTAATTCCCATGAAATTATTTTTATAAATATGTAAAAAGTATACCTTTTCTATAACAGAGAATAAACCTATCCCTGTCAGCTGCTAAGTCTAAATTAACATTTAATAGCCAGGTTATCTTACAACTTAAGACTGGGAGAAAAGTAGTATTTTCAAAATTTACTTGCATATTTGCTGTAAATCTCAGAGTTTTGTTTCTGAATATTATTTCTTGGAAATATTAAGGCAACTCAAGAATTTCCCAGTGGGTTCCTTCCATAAGAGCAAGATTAACTGCATGAGTAAAGATAGGCTTAAGTAATTTATAACTGTCTATGTGGGATACTGTGCTGTATTTAATTTCTTCCAGAGGATAACAAGCTTAAAGGATAAGGAAAATTAGAGACCCATTATCTCTCCTTTTTAATGAGGCTTTAAAGATTTTCAAAAACATTATGTGGAAACTAAAGAGAAAACAGATTATCAGGCACTATGATAAAATGAATTGGCAGAAGTAAAAAAAAAACAGATTGTTTTTAGTGGTCCATGGCAAATTGACAGGAGATATTAGTTAAATTGATAACAAATATGAGCTCAACATATTGCATTATCTTGAGAAAATAGGGGGAAAGTTCACATAGTGTTGTTCAGGAAATGCATTGAGAAAATCTTCAGAAAGTACAAAATAAAAAAATAGATAGTTTCATCTAAATTAAAACAAATGATTTGAGGCTGTGGGTGAAGCTTGGTAGAGAAGTATGTGGTAGGTGTAGCTGAGGTCCCATGACCCAGCCCTGGAACTTCAAAATTAATATAATTAAATGGCTGACCCCCCTTAATGACAGCTCCATTTTTTGAGTTAGAAGTACCTTTTATAAGCATCACATCTGCATCATGGTTACAGAGTGTCTGACAGAAACAACTTAAGAAGGAAATATTTATTGACCCATAATATCTGAGAACATGGTCCCAAGAAGCAAAGGTAGGAAGGGACAAGAACAGGAAAGACTTAGTATATATGGGAAGGGGTGAGGGAGAGGGTAAGGGAGGATGAAGGGGGCAGCAATGGTATCAGGTCTTTACATCTTGGCAAAGTGGATAAAGAGGACCAGACTGAAACAGGAGATGGAAACACCCTTCAATAATGGCTGCAGTGGCCTATGTCTTCCAGTTAAGCATTCCAGTTAGCTCCAATGAGCTAAATCTGGGTTCTACAAGACTCCTGAAAGAGTACTCTATATATCTAGCTGTATGGATTAATATTTGTGTCATACTTGCTTTATCCATTACTGTTATTTTTTAAAAAAAATTCATGACAAAAGCAATTTTTTAAAAAGTGGCTTTCATTGATTGACAGCTTGAAGGCACAAGGACAGTCCATGCAGGGAAATCAAGGTTTCAATGAGCTTGAAGTGGTTGGCCACACTGCACCCACCCACCCGTAGTCAGAAGGCAGAGAGTGATGAGTGTTTATGGTCACTCAGTTCACGTTCTCCTTTTTATTAGAGTCCAGGTTCCCAGCCTAGGGAATAGTGCAACCCAAAGTGGAGGGTCTTCTTAGTCCAAGCAATCTAATCAAGACATTTCCTCTCAGCAGTACTTCATCATGTTGACAATTGAGGTTAGCCACCATAGTCAGTCTCTGAAAATTAGAAATGTTTTTCCTAATACAAAGTGTCATGTTTTTTAACTTAACTTACACACAGACACATTTGATAGACCAGGTATACAATGTATAAATGAAGACTGAAGTTAACATAACAAACTACCCCTGTGATAAAAATATGATGCCCATATAATAAAACGATATTATCAAACATACAGTTTGCATTTTCTGATCATATTAGCAGGAGCTTAACAGTTCTGCTAAATACACGTGTGCCTAGAGTTAACAGAAACCCTTACTGAATGTACCAAATGTTTGTCCTTATTGTTATACAGGTTATTCATTCACAATATGCTTAATAATGGTTGCTTCTCTGAAGATTTGCTAAAAATCTTGAATCTTCCACAAGAATTTTAAAAAGAAAGTTTATGTTTTAGGATGCATCATTATGTTTTATTTATACTAGAGTTGAAAATATAAAGGGAATATTTTACCAGCTCCCCTGGAGGGATACTCAACTACCTGGCCATCTATGCTGTCCTGTACTAAGTAAAACAAAATCATTTACTATATCTTTTTCCATAGGCATGAGATCAATACCACAAACTAAAAAATTTGGGAGGGCTTGGAGGGAAGAAAGAAAGCAAATGATATAACTATATTCTAATTTTTAAGATTTTGAAAAGGAAAAAAGACTTTAATATACAATACACACAGCCACACATTCATACACACACACACACACACACACACACACACACATATACTTCCTTCAAATAGAATTTATTTGTCTGCAAGGAAACAAAATGGATTTTGTTTCAAGCTAAGTGGCTAACAGAATAACTGAATTCATGATATCATATGTTCCATTCAATGGCTGGCTGACTCAAACATGAAAACTTGCATACTTCTGCATAAAAATAGAAACTTGTATAAATGATGCATTTTTATTGAAGAAATTATCATGTAATATATTTTTATTAGGATTTTCCCCTCCCCAGTTCCTCCCAGATCCTCCCAATCTCCCACTTTGTGTTGTGTTTCTCTCTCTTCTTTAAAGAAAACTAAAACAAAAGAAGAAAGAAACTATATGCATCTGGTAAAACAAAACCATTCACTATATGTATTCTGATAGCACTAAATCAACACCACAAACTAAAGAATATTGGGAGAGAACATGGAAGGGGTTCAGTGGAAGGAGAAAATTATATATTTTATTTTTAAATGTTTTAAAAGAAAAAGGACTTTCATATACAACAACAAAATGTAGAGAGAATAGCTTGTGTATTGTATGGATGCATCACCTGTCAATGAAAAACATGTATGGCCTACACGAAAGGGTAGAATAGAAGTTGAGACATCTGGGAGGCAGAAAGAAATCTGGAATTGGGCTGGGTATGAGAGGTTTGGTCTAGAAAATGTGACCAGATGGTTGCATGGTACCAGAACACAGGTAACAATGAGGGAGAACAGAGATTAGAATAAATGGGTTAATTTAAGTTATGATCTAGTCAGAGAAGAACCTAGTTATAGTATATGGCCAAGGTACTTCTAAATATATTTTGAGTCTGAGTCTCATTTCTGAGACCATAGGGCTGGGAGGAAGAATCAGACCAAACTTCTACCAAAATAATAATAATAATAATAAACAAACACCAATAAAACAGAAAAATGTCAAACAAAGCAAAATGAGACAAAAACAATAAAAAGTTAGGTTCACAATTCACAACCAATGATATCTTTTACTTAAAATATGTTAACTATTTCAAGTATTATTTTAGTGGACAATAAATATGTACACATAATAGAAATGAAGAATCCAACAATATCCCTAGAAAATTTTCTCATTCCTGAGCAAAGCATTAGCATTTCTAAAGGACTCCAGGCTCAAAAGAAAAAGTATAAAGTACTTTTGAAAATACTATGAAAATAAGAACATAATATATTAAAACATTAATTTTGAACATATAATGCCAGAATAAAAATACTTTTCAAATCAAAGAGCCTTTTTGTCTTAGGACTGTAGAAAAAAAAGAAAAGAAAGCCTAAAATGTACAGATGAGAAAAATATCATTTAAAAAAAAACAAAAAACAAACAGCCCACTCAGGGGTAGTAACATACACCTTGAATCTCAGCACTCAGGAGACAGAGGCTAACCTGGTGTGAGGCTAACCTGGTCTACAGAGCAAGTTGCAGGACAGCCAGGGCTACACTATCTCAAAACAAACAAACCAGAAATGTAAACTTAAAAAGAGAAAATCATCTTAAAAAAAGAAAGAGTTGGTGCTTAGAAATGGTAAAATCTGAGCCTAAAGAGACACAGACATCCATCGAACATCAGTCATGAGAAGCAGATGTCACTACATCCTCAGATTTTAACATTTAATTTGTATATGAACATGAGTCCACAAAAATCTCACATAAATTCCTTCTAACGTTTAGAGAGAAGTGATGTGATTCCATTAAGTACTTTCAGATATTTCCTCGGAATAAAAAACGGTTCCCAGTTTGCTACATGGCGGTGAAGTTTTCCACTAGAAAAACAAGGCAAAGGGATTAAAAGATAACCATAGAATATTATTTCACATGAATATAGCTGTCAAAAATTCATATAAGTTGAGCAAGCTAAACCCAGCAACAGCATCCTAAGGGGTGATATATGATGAGTCATGGGATTTATTCCAAAGATACCAGTTCGATTTAACTACTGACATTACGATTCTAGCAAAGAGTTATTGATTGAAAATTTAGGAAATTCATTGTGTCTAGAAGTGAAAGCTCCTAGTATAAACGTTCATACCCAGACTCCTACCACCACCACCACCGACAGAAACATAGCTGAACCAATGCCCTCAGGAGCTATCAAAGAATCAGCAGAAACCTTGCCTTATACAGGAGCCTGGATAGTCCCATAGAAGAAAGGAAAAATTAGCCTCTTTCCCTCCATCTCCCAGAGTTGAGATCAGCTCAGAAGCAGGAGCTCATCTTTGAAGGAAAAGGGTAATTAGGAAGACGCTAGAAGCCCCCTCCACCATCACCGTATATACCACAGTCTTTGTTCAGAGAATACTTCAGCCATCGCAGGCTGGAGCCTCACGTAGGAAGAACTCTAGAGCCAATTTGGTCAGTGTCCCCCAGAAAAGTGGCAGAAGAATACCTTTACCTCGTTTTTCCTGATCAAAATGGAGCTGCTGTTAAGGTCCAGGAGTAGTCACTGCCTCCTTCCCACCCTAAAATCCAATTGCCACACATCCCCAGCCCCTGGGGTCAAAAATCGACATAGCTGCTCAGTCCCTCCCACCGCAGCGTTTTCCCCTTTGAATGAGCTAATGGTGTTCTAGGCATTGTCAAGTCTGACATCTCACTGATCTCAAAGTCTTTCATATTGCTGCTGTATCTTTTTAAATGTATTTATTTACCTCTACAACCCAATATCAGCCCTTCCTCTCCTCCCAGTACCCTCTCAAGCAAGAACAGCCTCCCATTCTACTTTCCCTCTCTCTTTTGAGAGGGGAAAGCCCTCTCTGAATATTATCCAGCCCCCTCACAAATTTACAAAATTAGTAATGAGATGGGAGATATTCAAAGAATCTTTATGTCTTACTTGCTACTGTATTTAAAGGTTTTGTTTCTTGAGAGGGACTAGATCTGCTCAATGCTCTAAGCAAATCTTTGGTCCTCAACATAGATTTGTCTAGTTTGATTTTTTTTTCTCTTTAGCTTCACTGGAAAACAGCAACAACCAAACAACAACAATCCACCAACAATGACTCTGAAGTCACACTCATTCATTCATTTATAGTGGCCAAAAAAAAAAAAAAAAGAAAAAAAGCAACTTGGGTAAAAGTGTTCTGTTTTTTAAAATGACATTGTAATATAACTACCCCTGGAAAAGCTGCTTCCTATTTGTTCACAGATCCAAACAGTGACCCTGGAAACCTCCTCTGGTCACATTTAGTAGCCTCCTGTTAGCGCCTCTGAAGGACCAAAGGCCATTATCTCTAGAAGGGGAGTGGGGTCTTGCTAAGCGTTCCCTGGAATAACAGAGAGAGAGTGAGCAGTTCCCTCGGTACTCCATTTTCCACACAGATTCTACATGGCCTTCCTTCACCTGCTTGCCGTCATTTTAAAGTATCCTAAATCTGAAATCTAAAAGGAAGCAAAGAAAATGTTTCTAATATTTGGGTATTAAACTGATGGAATTAAAAGCTCTAACAGAGGTTAGCTGGTTAAGAAGGAAAAGAAATACAAAAACGTTCCGAGGAGCATCAAAATAGTACACAGGTAATTAAATAAATGGACATACAAATGAACACTATGACGTCTCTTTTTCTAGCAATAGAACTTAGTGCAAATGTTTACTTTTTTCGATGTTAACAGGTTCTATAGCAACCATACTTCTTTTGGAAATGTGGTAATCAGTAAGCTAGATCTAAAAGGGGATTTTAAAATGTAAAAGTTTAAAACAGGGATTCATGTTCCCTAGTTAATTTACTCCACCCTCCCGTATAAGCCTAGTGAGTTTTGAAAGAATAAAGCATCTACATGGGCATTTTAAAGAAGGGTGCAAGGTGAATGTACCAGAGCAGAGGCAAGGGTTCACATAATTAACACAAAAGTTGTGTTCTATGAATCAGAGATTTCAAAGCCTTACCAAGAAATTCAACTTAAACACAACAAATAATTCAGACACTGTTTTCACCACTTAAACTGTCTCATCTGTGGCTGGTGAGATGGCTCACTGTTGAGACTACTGGCTGATCTCCCAGAGATCCTGAGTTCAACTCCCAGCAACCACATGTCATTTGCATTCGCACATGCTAATAGAGCTCCCATATTTATAAATAAATCTTAAAAATAAAAAACAGAGAGTGAGAAAAAGAGCACTGGCTGCTCTTCCAAAGGACCAAGGTTCAAACCTCAGCATCCATCTGGCAGTTCATTACTGTAATTCTAGTCCCAGAGGATCTGACACCCTTAAACAGACATACATAGAGGCAGAACACATGCCACATAATATACAAAAATATACATAGAAGCAGAAAATGTAAAATATTTAAAAAATACCTCAGTCCCCATTTTGGTCTTTCTTCTTCTTGAACTTCATATGGTCTATGAGTTCTATCATGGGTATTCTGAGCTTTGTCCCTAATATCCACTTATCAGTGACTGCATACCATATGTGCTCTTTTGTGACTGGGTTACCTCACTCAGGATGATATTTTCTAGTTCCATCCATTTGCCTAAGAATTTCATGAAGTCATTGTTTTTAATAGTAGTACTACATTGTGTAAATGCACCACCTTTTCTGTATCCATTCCTCTGTTGAGGCACATCTGGATTCTTTTCAGCATCTGGGTCTTAAGGCTGCTATGAACGTAGTAGAGCATGTATCTTTGTTATATGTTGGAGCATCTTTTGAGTATATGCCCAAGAGTGGTATAGCTGGGCCCTCACATAGTATTATGTCCAATTTTCTGAGGAACCACCAGACTGATTTTCACAGAGTGGTTGTACCATCTTGCAATCCCACCAACAATGTAGGAGTGTTCCTCTTTCTCCACATCTTTGCCAGCATCTCCTGTCACCTGAGTTTTTGATCTTAGCCCTTTTGACTGGTATGTGGTGAAACCTCAGGGTCATTTTAAATTGCATTTTCCTGATGACTAAGGATGTTGAACTTTTCTTTAGGTACTTCTCAGCTATTCGAGATTCCTCAGTTGAAAATTCTTTGTTTAGCTCTGAACCACATTTTTAATAGGGTTAAATGGTTCAAATGGTTCTCTGGAGTCTAACTTCTTGAGTTCTTTGTATATATTGGATATTAGCTCTCTATTGGATGTGTGCTTGGTGAAGATCTTTTCCCAGTCTGTGGGTTGCCATTTTGAGAGGGAAGAAAATAATCACAGGAGGTAGAGAGAGGGAGAGACCTGGGAGGGAGAGAGGAGGGGAAGGGAAAAGGGGGGCAGAATCAGTTGTGGGAAGAGACAGGGAAGAAGTACAGAGGGTTGGGAAATGAAATGGAGGTGTATATCAGTGGGGCATGGGGAACTGGGGGTAGCCACTAGAAAGTCCCAGATGCCAGGAAAGCATGAGGCTCCCAGGACCCAGTGAGGATGACATTAGCTGAAATACGCAACAATAGAGAGAACTTGTAGAGATACATATCCAGAGGTTAGGCATGGCCTGGTTGAAGGATGGGACCACCCACTCATCTCAAAAAATATTAACCCAGAACTTCTCCAGTTTAAAGGAAATGCAGGGACAATGGGTGGAGCAGTAACTGAAAGAAAGGCCATCCAGAGACTGCCCCACCTAGGAATCTATCCTATCGGCAGACACTAAACCTCGATACTATTGCTGATGCCAATAAGAGCTTGCTGGCAGGAGCTTGATATAGCTGTCTTCTGAGAGGTTATGCCAGAGCCTGACCAATACAGATGTGGATGCTCACAGCCAACCGTTGGACTGAGTATGCGGATCCCAATGGAGAATTTTGGGGAAGGACTGAAGGAGCTGAAGGGGATTGCAATCCCATAGGAAGGATAATACCAACCAACCAGACCCCCCAGAGCTCCCAGGGTCTAAACCACCAATCAAAGACTACACATGGAGGGACCCATGGCTCCAGCTGCATAAGGATGGCCTTATCTGACATCAATGGGAGGGGAGGTCCTTGGTCCTGTGAAGGCTTGATGTCCCAGTGTAGAGGGAAGCTAGGGTGGTGAGGCAGGAGTGAGTGGATGGGTGGGGGTAGAAGCAGGGTAAGGGGGATGATGGGATAGGTGGTTTGAGGAGGGGAAACCAGGAAGGGTAATAACAATTGAAATCTAAATAAATAAAATAACCAATAAAAAACCCAAATATCTCATTTATCTCAAAAATATGATTCTATTACATTAAAACCACCAAAGACTATGAAAGGACCTTCTCTAATGCTGCTCAGACAATGTTTACTAAATAATCCAACTATGTAAGCAGAACACATCCAAGAGCAAAAATAAAAAAATCTCCTACACTGAAAGCAATAGATAGAGCAATTTGCTTACATGACTAAGACCGACAAGTATAAGACACACAGACAGACAGACTTGATTCATATAGAAAGAAATCAGGAGCCAAGAGAAAACTAAGGCATAAAATGTTGAGTCTGACCTCCCACACTCTTGGAGATTTTGCTTTAAGTGCTAAGTCTATTAAAGTTGGTAATCCTGTAGTGTGATGAATTTGACTTGTTTGGAAAGTAAAAAAACATCTGAGGAGCTAATTTTCTCTTATTATTAATTATTATATAATATTTATATTGTATTATATTTTATAATTGCATAATCCCATATATTATATATAGCATTATGTAGTTAAACAGTTATATATAAAACATGTGTGATTATAATATATGTATACTCATATACTCATACTCATAAATAAAAATATATTTTGAATATATATTTAATGTATTTAACATATAAATATATATACATATAAGTACATATAAATATATTTAATTTATATTTATATTTTATATATAATATAAATTCACTCATAAATTTATGAGTATTAAATTATATTATAATATATTATATGGTGACATTCATCTTACACTCTTATTTATATATAATATATATTATATATAACATATTCATACATTTATATTATATATACTATATATAATATATAAAATTTATGTAATTATTATAAAATAAACAAACTATTTTATGTAACACTCCTGTTACAGACAAATTAGTTGAGTCTCTTTAATATTTTAAAAGCTGAATCAGAGTAATATTTTAGTAACAAAATGTAAAGACATTAAATGATTAATTTATAGGTTGCAGAAATATAAATCCAACCTATAGAAACTAGTTGTCCTTATACTCTGTGAAATACTAGGCATGGAGATTATGCTTCACCATAGATTAAGCAGTTTATTTTCAGGTGCCCTAGGCAGCCATTCAGTGTAGTCAACAGCTAATGTAAGAAATAAGGATAAAGTACATGGAGATTTCTATTGGTATTCTACTTTGGCCACAACTAGAATAGTGCAGTGGGAGTATGAGCCCCTGCCTACTTCCTTCAAACTGTTCCCAGATGTTCCACAGAACAGCTTTTACTACAGTGAAATGGAAAGATTCTAACGACCTAAAGCAGCATTAAACCCCTGTTCCGAAAGTTGTTATGATCACACATTCAGATGAGTGTAAGATAATTGATGTCTCTGCATTGAGTGAAATAAGGCACACAGGAGAGAAAGGAAGGAAGCTCTGTGGGTAGGTCAGACATGGACTGCTCTGTCATTCCACATTTGGCACGTAGTGGGAACTCAGTATATATATTGACTGTGAGGTCAAATGAAAAAGATAACCATGAAGAAAAACAATAAAACAATGTTTTTGCAATCACTCTCCTAATTTTTATTCTAAAATATGCAATACACATTTTACTCTTTCCAACATTTTAGGCAATGATTTTTCATTTTTTTGTCTTGGAGCCAGTCTGGGAACTACCACTCTACCTCTTACCTACAAGACTGTGTCTGCTCTATGTGCCCAGACAAGTGTGGTTACAGAATCACTCTTCTGTACCTGACTCCTTTCATTTATCATCCTTTCTTCAACCTTCTCTATGTGATAGCACACGTCAGATGGGATAAGTGTAGTGCGTGTCTAACTAGATTTGTGTTCATGCTTTAGCTATATGACCATGAAGTTGTCTCATATCTCTAAGACTCGGATTTAAGTTCTTTTGAATATATATCCAAAAATGGAATTTCTAGATCATATTGTAAACTTCCATTTTGATATGTATGCACATGTACTCTTGATGCTGGATAGTTGTACTTAGTAGAGGATAAGACAAAAAGAGGACAGGAAGTTTGGAAGCTATGGTGTGGGGTCTGGGAGTGGCTGGAAGGGTAGAGTAACATTTCTCAAATACAAGAATAAAATAATATCCACTACGCTTATGAACCTTTGTTTACATCAATCTGTATTAGAAAATGCCAAAGAAAAGAAGCACAATATATTATCTTTGATTTATTTTCGGAATTGAGAGTAATTGGGGAAAATGAAAGAAAGATGCTAGCACAGTAAGTTTCTAATTAGTAGCAACAAGAAATCATAAAAAAGAGAGATAACTAAAAAAATATGCATGCTAAAGATATATGTGGTACTGTGTATCTATCATTTCTGAAACAAGAAATATCCACTGAAGAAAACCAAGCTTTATCATGTCTTAGATTAGGTCCAATGACTACATTGTTATGCTCCATCGGTCCTTATTTTACTGTCAAAGAAGGGATAGAGGCTTAAAAGCTGAAGTGATTTAGGAGGAACTGTATAACCCAAATATAATTGACCATGATGGTTTGTAGCATGAGATAAAAAGATATGTGTGAGTTACCTCAGAACTACTTGAAGCAGACCAGATCTAAGCCAGAAAGAATGTACAAAAAGCCAGGAGCTACTGAGAAGCAAACTGCTAAGCCTTTACAATCTTCTTTTGACAATGTATTAGAAGTGTAGAAGGAATTGTCCTACTCCATAAAATCAGGTAATTTAATGGGCTTTGTGTGTCACATATGCATCATCAGCTCTTTATGTAAATTATACTTACAATAGACTGTGTGCAAGTGTGTGTGTGTGCGTGTGCATGTGTGTGTAGATCAGCAATTGACTTCAAGAATTGTATTCTATTGCTATTTATCTTGATTCTTTTAATGAAATAAATGTTTTTCATACACCAGATCTTTACTCCTGTTTCTCTTCCCCTACTCCTCCCAGTTCCTCCATATCTCCTCTCTCACCCAGATCTACACCTCTTATCTCTGTCATTAGAAAAAAAAAACCAGGAATCTAAGGAATAATAATAAAATACAATCCAATAAGATAAAACAGTAACAACAACCCTACATCTGGCTAGAACAAAGCAAACTGAAGAAAAGAAGCCAAAATAAAAGGCATGATAAACTGATTATAGAGGAAGAGACCCACTCATTTGCATACTCAGGAATCCCAAAAACCATAAAACCAGAAGCAATAATATTTGTACAACGTGACTGTATGGTAAAAGGAAAATAAAAATAAAAGGATAAAAGCTAAAATTAAAAGGGAAAAATCAAAAGCCCCGACATGACATCATGGAACGAGGGCCGTTCAGTGATGTTCCTGAGTTCATCTTCATCTGCTGCTCATCCCTTGCTCCACGTGCAGCTTATCCTAGAGAGACCCTTGTTTCCCCAGAGAGAGCCTCTTGGAGAAAGCTGATTTTCATTTGCAAGTGGAGATATTTTCTGGGTTAGGGATAAAGGCTTGTGTCCACTTTTCTTTTTAGCTCCAAGACTACATCTAGTGAAGACCCCTGCAGGCCAGGCCCTCTGCATGCTGCCTCAGTATCTGTGGTTTCATATGTGTGTTGATCATGCTGTGTTTAGAAGACCTGTTTTCTCAGTTTTCTGTCTACAAGAAATGCAGGGACAGAGGATGGAGCAGAGATTGAGAAAATGGCCAACTAATAACTGACCCAACACCAGACCCATTCCATGGGCAAGCACTAATCCCTGACGTTATTAATGATACTCTATTATGCTTGCAGACAGGAGTATGTGTCCTCTGAGAGTCTCCACTAGCAGCTGACTTAGACAGATACAGATGCCCACAATCAAGCAGTGGATGGAGCCTTATAGAAGACTTGGGGGACAATTGAGGGCCCTGAAGGGAGTAGTGACTCCACAGGAATGCCATCCTTTCTCGTCTTCCACCCTTTCTTGTTTCTCTTCCGAAGGATTTCCAAAGCTCTAAAGGGGAGATTCAGATCTGATGGGGATAGATACCCTTTTTAGGGCTGGATGTTCTGAGATCTCCCACTTTCTACGTATTGTTTGGTTGTCGTTATCTTATTTTTGAGAGTGGGTCTCTCACTGAACCTGGAGCAGAAAGTTTCTGCTAGACTAGCTGGCCAGCAGCAAGCCTCCTGAGTCTGCCTCTCTTCCCAGCACTGGGGCTGCAAACACCCATCCAGCTTTATGTGGGTGCTTGGTATGCAACCTCATATCCTCATACTGTGCAGCAATCTATTTACCCACCATTTCTTCAGCATCCTTAAATATTTGAACGTGTTGTAGCTATCAGATAATTGATGAAGTATTACCTTACTAATGTTAATCCTTTATATCCATGCTAGGTAAAATTCATGATTTGTCAACTCTGATGATGGCCTGGGATCCAGTTCTCCTAGCATGAGTTCAAGTGGAATCAGTGTTCTGACAAGAGCACATGCTGAGAACATGTGGGAAGATTCTCACAGACTACGTGGTCAGTGAAAGAAAAGACCTTCTTCCGAGGCCAAAAGCAGAATAATAACCTTCCTCAGTGAGACTAATGAAGGCTCAATGTGAAGGACAATATCCTGCCCACTGTCTCACTGTGCAGGTGTTTCCATGACTGTCTAAAGACATGGGAGGGAGAGAAGAAGTGTTAGAGGAACATGTGCTAAGAAAAACCATCCATTTCTTTCTTGCTGTACAACAGCCCACCCCTAAGAATAGCACACTGAAGTTAAGTTTCAATAAAGCAACGGGAATGCCCACTGCTTGTGTGAATGTCTGCCTTTTCCTGTTTATCTAGCATGTGCCTTTTCATCTCTTCTCCACTTGGATCCCATTAGTTATCATGGAAACAATGACTCTAGTGAGAATGAGAATAGAGACGGAAGTATTTTCAACTCAGGCAAAGTGCCACAAATTGCATTCAATTCTCAGAGCTGGGTTTATACCACAGTTGGAGAGCAGCAAAATTAAATCAGAAATTAGAGTGCTGAATTATTCTGGATTCAACTCTAGGAGGCAGGCTGCTTGTCTCGGCTGGAGAATCTATGAATCTGAGGTGCAGAAATGATTAGGCAATGAACACCACACTGGGAGAAAATGGATGTGTAGGAGGCAGGGATAAATAAAAGTCTCCCATCCCTTTGCTGTAGATTTCAAATATCCCTTTGGTGTGAGGTGCTGGAACTCCTGAATTGAGAATCAGTTAAAACTTACAGAAATAGCACAATTTCAATCATTTATAGACTACCTCTAAGGAAAAATAAAAAAGACATCCGAGTTGCATTAGAAATTCACTTATACACACATGCAAGGTGAAAAACTGCTAAATTCTGGGTGCCCAATAACAATTTGAACCTTATTCTTTAAGTCATGAAGAGAAATGATGATCAAATAGAGAAATACACAGTACGCTGCTAGGAACAAGTACATCTTACTGCCACTATTAGCCATAATTGGGTTTTGGAAGGAAACAGAAGCTGGCTGCAATATAGGTAATTAAAGAACAAGCTTTTGTTAACACTAGCAATCAAGAGGTTGTGATTTTTACAGACTCTGAATGCACTGTGGTGTGCTGAAACAAGTCCATTTTAAAATAAATAGTGTGTCTCTCTTTCCAACAGTAAGGTATAATCTTGGGTAGCAAGCAAGTTATTTTCTATTCAAACTATTTACTATCCATTTACAGCAAAGAGGAGCACTTTCAGAATCCCAAATTACCTCAGAAATCTTATTCTTAATCCTAAGGAAAAAATCAGTTATGAAAAATCATGATAGTTAAATTACAAGTCCCTAAAGGGTACATTATTTTAACTATTATTTTAACAGTAAACATGAAGTTTTTCACTTTAAAATGAACCCATTGTTCTGTTTAAGATACCTATAACATTTTGACTAGGTAAGTTAGAACAAATACCATATTTGAAATATATCAGGGAACCAAAATTAAAATCATAATGAATATAAAGGAATGATTACAACTGCCACACCAGATGTTCAGCATTTCTGGATAAATAAGCATACTTGGTTCTTTGAAAATGTTCAGAATTAAAACATGAGAATTACCTCAGGAGATCTACTAAGTAGGACCTCTTAAGAAGTCCTTAATCAGATCCATAGAACACATAGCCAGCGCTAGCACGCCCCTTCCGCCGCTCGCCCCTCCTGCAGTCTGAGGCCTGAGGGTAAGTGCACCCAGGAGCCCCCCAGACACATTCTGGGGGATCCATAGAACACATAGCCAGGGCTAGCACGCCCCTTCGGCCGCTCGCCCCTCCTCCAGTCTGAGGCCTGCGGGTAAGTGCACCCAGGAGCCCCCCAGACACATTCTGGGGGATCCATAGAACACATAGCCAGCGCTAGCACGCCCCTTCCCCTGCTCGCCCCTCCTGCAGTCTGAGGCCTGCGGATAAGTGCACCCAGGAGTCCCCCAGACACATTCTGGGGGATCCATAGAACCCATAGCCAGCACTAGCACGCTCCTTCTACTGCTCGCCCCCCCTCCGGTCTGAGGCCTGCAGGGTCTGAGTCCCAGACCAGACCTCTACCAGGTCTGCAGTTGTGTGGACCCCGGATTCCACCTGAGACATACTGGAAGGTCCGCTCAACCCAGAGCCACAGAGGAACAACTGAACTCAGAGTGTCAGACAACATACCCTGAGATATCCAAGAGGAGACACTGCACCCAGAACAGCAGACATCTAGCTGGACTGCTACCTTGGAGGCACCATATCCTGAGGCATCCTAGAGATACCACTGTAATCAGGGCAGCTGGAAAAAAACCACAAAGACATCTGGACTCCTAGAAGACCAAACAAAAGCGAGACAACTGGAAAGACAGGCTTCAATCAGAGACAGAAGTACAGGTAGCACTAGAATTAACCAGATGGCAAAAGGCAGGCGCAAGAACGTAAGCAACAGAAACCAAAGTTACATGGCATCATCAGAACCCAGTTCCCCCATCATAGCAAGCCCTGAACACCCCATCACACCAGAAAAGCAGGATTCAGAATTAAAATCACTTCTCATGATGATGATAGAGGACTTTAAGAAAGACATAAATAACACTCTCAAAGAACAGATAGAAACCCTTAGAGAGGAAACACAAAAATCCCTTAAGGAATTACAAGAAAATGCAACCAAACAGGAGAAGGAATTAAACAAAACCATGCAGGATCTAAAAACGGAAGTAGAAACAATAAAGAAATCACAAAGGGAGAACACCCTGGAGATAGAAAACTTAAAAAAACGATCAGGAGTCATAGATACAAGTATTACCAACAGAATACAAGAGATGGAAGAGAGAATCTCATGTGCAGAAGATACCATGGAAAACATTGACACAACTGTCAAAGAAAATGCAAAATACAAAAAGCTACTAACCCAAAATATACAAGAAATCCAAGACACAATGAGAAGGCCAAACCTAAGGATAATAGGAATAGATGAGGGGGAAGACTCCCAACTTAAAGGACCAGTAAATATTCTCAACAAAATTATAGAGGAAAACTTCCCTAACCTAAAGAAAGAGATGTCCATAAATATACAAGAAGCCTACAGAACTCCAAATAGTTTAGACCAGAAAAGAAATACTTCCCGCCACATAATAGTCAAAACATCAAATGTACAAAACAAAGAAAAAATACTAAAAGCAGTAAGGGAAAAAGGCAAAGTAACATATAAAGGCAGACCTATAAGAATTACACCAGACTTCTCACCAGAGACCATAAAAGCCAGAAGATCCTGGACTGATATCATACAGACCCTAAAAGAACATAAATGTCAGCCCAGACTACTATACCCAGCAAAACTGTCAATCATTATTGATGGAGAAACCAAAATATTCCATGACAAATCCAAATTTACACAGTATCTCAACACAAACCCAGCACTTCAAAGGATAATTGGTGGAAAACTCCATCACAAGGAGGGAAACTACAACCTGGAAAAAGCAGGAAAGTAATCTTCCAAAAACCGTAAAAGAAGGTAGCTACACAAACATATCTCCACTGCCAATAACAAAAATAACAGGAAACAACACTCATTTTTCCTTAATATCTCTTAATATCAATGGACTCAATTCTCCAGTAAAAAGACATAGACTATCAGACTGGATACGTAAACAGGACCCAACATTTTGCTGCATTCAGGAAACGCACCTCTGTGGAAAGGACAGACACTACCTCAGAGTAAAAGGTTGGAAAACAATCTACCAAGCAAATGGTCCCAAGAAACAAGCTGGAGTAGCGATTCTAATATCAAATAAAATCAGTTTTCAACCAGAAGTAATCAAAAAAGATAAAGAAGGACACTTCATATTCATGAAAGGAAAAATGTACCAAGAGGAACTTGCAATTCTCAACATCTATGCCCCAAATGTAAGGGCACCCACATACATAAAAGACACTTTACTAAAACTTAAAGCATACATTGCACCCTACACAATAATAGTGGGAGATTTCAACACCCCACTCTCAGCTATGGACAGGTCATGGAAACAGAAACTAAATCGAGACACAATGAAACTAACAGAAGTTATGAACCAATTGGACTTAACTGACATCTATAGAACATTTCATCCTAAAACAAAAGAATACACCTTCTTCTCAGCACCTCATGGTACCTTCTCGAAAATAGACCATATAATTGGTCACAAAACAGGCCTCAACAGATACAAAAAGATTGAAATAATCCCCAGCACCTTATCAGACCACCATGAATTAAGACTTGTCTTTGACATGGACAAAAACATCAGAAAACCGACATACACTTGGCAACTGAACAATGCTCTACTCAATGATAACTTGGTCAAGGAAGAAATTAAGAAAGAAATTAAAGACTTTTTAGATTTAAATGAAAATGAGGACACATCATATCAAAACATGTGGGACTCATTGAAAGCAGTACTAAGAGGAAAAATCATAGCTCTAAGTGCTCACAAAAAGAAAGTGGAAAGAGCATACATTAACAACTTGACAGCAAACCTGAAAGCATTAGAACAAAAAGAAGCTAGTATACCCAAGAGGAGTAGACGGCAGGAAATAGTCAAACTCAGGGCTGAAATCAACCAAGTCGAAACAAAAAGAACTATACAAAATATCAACAAAACCAGGAGCTGGTTCTTTGAGAAAATCAACAAGATAGACAAACCCTTAGCCAGACTAACCAAAGGGCGCAGAGACAGCATTCAAATTAATAAAATCAGAACTGAAAAGGGAGACATAACAACAGAAACAGAGGAAATTAAAAAAATTATCAGATCCTACTACAAAGGCCTATACTCAACAAAATTGGAAAATCTGGAGGAAATGGACAAGATAGATACCAGGTACCAAAGTTAAACGAGGAGCAGATAAACCACCTAAACAGTCCCATAACGCCTAAAGAAATAGACACAGTCATTAAAAATCTTCCCACCAAAAAATGTCCGGGGCCAGATGGTTTCAGTGCAGAATCCTTTCAGACCTTTAAGGAAGACCTAATACCAATCCTCTTCAAGTTATTCCATCGAATAGAAACAGAAGGAACACTACCCAATTCATTCTATGAAGCTACCATTACACTCATACCTAAACCACAGAAAGACCCAACAAAGAAAGAGAACTACAGACCAATCTCTCTTATGAATATTGATGCAAAAATACTCAATAAAATTCTCGCAAACCGAATCCAACAACACATCAAAACAATTATCCATCAAGATCAAGTAGGCTTTATCCCAGGAATGCAGGGATGGTTCAATATTCGGAAATCCATCAATGTAATCCACTACATAAATAAACTCAAAGAGAAAAACCACATGGTCATATCACTAGATGCTGAGAAAGCATTTGACAAAATTCAACATCCCTTCATGTTAAAAGTCTTGGAAAGATCAGGAATACAAGGCCCATATCTAAACATAGTAAAAGCAATATACAGCAAGCCAGTAGCCAACATCAAACTAAATGGAGAGAAACTTGAAGCAATCCCACTAAGATCAGGGACTAGGCAAGGCTGCCCACTCTCACCTTACCTATTCAATATAGTACTGGAAGTCATAGCTAGAGCAATTAGACAACAAAAGGAAGTCAAAGGGATACAGACAGGAAAGGAAGAAGTCAAAATTTCACTATTTGCAGATGATATGATAGTATACTTAAGTGTACCTAAAACTTCCACCAGAGAACTCCTAAACCTGATAAACAACTTTAGCAATGTGGCTGGATATAAAATCAACTCAAACAAATCAGTAGCCTTCCTCTACTCAAAGGATAAACAGGCAGAGAAAGAAATCAGGGAAATGACACCCTTCACAATAGCCACGAATAAAATAAATTATCTTGGAGTGAATCTAACAAAGCAAGTGAAAGATCTGTATAACAAGAACTTCAAGTCTCTCAAGAAAGAAATTGAAGAACATCTCAGAAGATGGAAGGATCTCCCATGCTCCTGGATTGGCAGGATTAATTTAGTAAAAATGGCTATCCTGCCAAAAGCAATCTACAGATTCAATGCAATACCCATCAAAATTCCAAATCAATTCTTCATAGAGATAGAAAGAGCAATTTACAAATTCATTTGGAATAACAAAAAACCTAGGATAGCGAGAACTACTCTCAACAATAAAAGAACCTCTGGCGGAATCACCATTCCGGACCTCAAACTGTACTACAGAGCAGTAGTGATAAAAACTGCTTGGTATTGGTACAGAGACAGAAAGGACGATCAATGGAACAGAATTGAAGACCCAGAAATGAACCCGCATACCTATGGTCACTTGATATTTGACAAGGGAGCTAAATTCATCCAGTGGAAAAAGGACAGCATTTTCAACAAGTGGTGCTGGCTCAACTGGAGGTCAACATGTAGAAGAATGCAAATTAATCCATTCTTATCTCCTTGCACAAAGCTCAACTCCAAGTGGATAAAGGACCTTCACATAAAGCCAGGTACACTGAAAATATTAGAAGAGAAGTTGGGGAAGACCCTCGAATACCTAGGCACAGGGGAAAAGTTCCTGAACAGAACACCAATGGCTTATGCTCTAAGATCAAGAATCGACAAATGGGACCTCATCAAATTGCAAAGCTTCTGTAAGGCAAAGGACACTGTCAACAAGACAAAACGGCAACCAACAGATTGGGAAAAGATCATTACCAATCCTACATCTGATAGGGGGCTAATATATAATATTTACAAAGAACTCAAGAAATTAGACTCTAGACAATCAAATAACCCCATTAAAAATGGGGTACAGAGCTAAACAAAGAATTCTCAACTGAGGAAACTCGAATGGCCAGGAAGCACCTTAAGAAATGCTCAACATCCTTAGTCATCAGGGAAATGCAAATCAAAACAACACTGAGATACCACCTCACACCAGTCAGAATGGCTAAGATCAAAAACTCAGGTGATAGTAGATGCTGGCAAGGATGTGAAGAAAGAGGAACACTCCTGCATTGTTGGTGGGGTTGCAAGCTGGTACAACCACTTTGGAAGTCAGTCTGGCGGTTCCTCAGAAAATTGGACATAGCACTACCTGAGGACCCAGCTATACCACTTCTGGGTATATACCCAGAAAATGCCTCAACAAATAACAAAGACATATGCTCCACTATGTTCATAGCAGCCCTATTTATAATAGCCAGAAGCTGGAAAGAACCCAGATGCCCTTCAACAGAGGAATGGATACAAAAAATGTGGTACATTTACACAATGGAATATTACTCTGCTATTAAAAATAATGAATTCGAGAAATTCTTAGGTAAATGGATGGATCTAGAAAATATCATCCTGAGTGAGGTAACCCAATCACAAAAGAACACACATGGTATTTACTCACTGATAAGCGGAGATTAGCCCAAAAGTTTGAAACAACAAAGATTCAACTACCAGACGACATGAAGCTCATGAAGAAGAAAGAGCAAGTGAGGATGCCTAGGTCTTTCTTAGAAGGAGTAACTAAATAACCAAGGGAGCAAATATGGAGACAAAGTGTGGGTCAGAATCTGAAGGGGGGGTTGTAGGGAGACCATTGTGTCTGGGTATTCATTCCATAGGCAGTCACCAAAAATAGACGCTGATAGGGATGTCAGGATGGGAAAGCTGACAGCAGCCTGATAAGGCTGTCTCCTTAGAGGTCTCTCAGAGTCGGACATACCCAGAGACAGATACCCACAGCTATCCATTAATCTGATCAAAGTTCCCAATGGAGGAGTTAGAGAGTAAATTGAAGGAACCATGAACCATAAGGGCTGGTGGCCCTGTGAGGAGAGCAAGAATACCAACCAGCCAGAGCTCCCCAGGGTCTAAACCACCAGCCCAGGAGCACATAGGGAGAGACACATGACTCCAGCTGTATATGTAGGGGAGGATGGCCCTGTTGGGAGACAAGATCATTGGTACCCTGAAGGCTGAGCACTGGAGGGGGGGAGGAATCTGAGGGTGGGGAGGGAGGCTGGGGGTAGGTGGGTAAACACCTTCATAGAGGCAGGAAGAGGGGGGATGGGATAAGGGGTTCCTGGGTGGGGGGGGAAATATGGTAAGGGGATAAAATTTGAAATGTAAATATTATATCCAATAAAAGAGGGGAAAAATAGAAAAGTGGTTAGAACCAACATTCTTAATAAAATGTCAGCCCTCTTTAAAAAAAAAAAAAACTATCTTGATACTAAAATTTGTTTTGAGAATTGTATATTGCAGAATGATCAGCCTTGGTGTATCTACTCAACAAGCAAGATGGGCAGACCTGCTCAAACCTCTGAGGTCCGTGAATTCCATCTGGAGGCAGCGAAGACACAGCATCAGAGGATTGTCAACTTGCTCTCCCCCCCACTCCTCTTCTAATATCTCAACGCCCATAATCAGCTTGAAGAAGCTAATGATGAGTCAGCGCCCCTATTCCCTGTGCATGGGGACTAAGGTGGTAAATGTTGGGCTGTCTCCCTAGGGAAAAGTAGTGGTTTTGTCGGAATAGAGAGGATTAGCTAGGGTTTATTGCATAGCCATAACCTATTAGTAGAAATCTGTATAATTAATATCAAGATGAAGATATAAATTCTTAAATGGCACCAATTTACTTTGTTTACAAATTTTAAGGTTTTCATTGGCATGAGCTTCTTAGTGATATAAGAGTGAGATGAATATTGTTACTCTCATAGGCATTGTACCAGTATAACACACTTAGGAATACAAAGCTTAGACCCAGTCCTTCTTTAACTTTTTTAACTGATTTGAGATGGTCAGCCTGTGAGTTAAGGGACTACAGCAAATTCATGACTTGGAGTTTATTATAAGGGTGTTCTCTATGTTTTATTTAGAAATAGCTGAGTGGAGTTAACAGGCAACAGTCCAGATTACCTTACATGGATAGCTGGTTTTCAAAACATCAGAAATCCTTAGAATTGACATGACAAACATTTCAGTATTAATGTTCATTTTCATTAGAGATCTGTCTGCTCCGGACAGCTTCCTATGTTAAATTCTAAGAAGAAATTGAGCATCCTTGGAGTTATTCCAGTTGTGGTGAGACAGCCACTAGGCAAGAATTGCCAGTTTCCTTCTACAGACAAATTACTGTCCAGGAAAGGACACACTTGCAGAATAGTCGACTGATTATATCTGCCTAGACAGAGTAATCAGCCCTTAATAATTCTGCAGCACTAAGGTCTGTCAGATGATCCTGGGCCAGAAGGCAGAAGAACAGATGCTCCAACGTTTTGAAGTAGAGCGAGTGTCCAGGTGTTCAGAGGTCTCTATAAATTGGCTAAGTTTTAGAAGCTATGCTTTGTGCTTCCCACAATTATAGTCAACTCAGTCATTCTGGATTTCTGATGGGGTTGAAAACTTATAGCTATTTACTTTGAGAGAAAAGATCTGAGTGTATGGTCATCAGCTGACATTCATCCTAAAGCCAAGGAAAAAGCCAGGTTCAGAACTAAGTGTTTTAGTTAGGATAGATGACAGAGGTGCTGGTTAGTCAACAAAAGGATGGACTGGGTATTAGGACTATCTTGTACCTCACTGGTACAAATAGGCATAATTATGCTCTAATTGTATTTTGAGAGAAAAGTTTCCTTTTAACAGGAAGGGTGATGTGTAGGAGGAGCTAAGGTGGGAGGAGTACTGAGAGGAAGAAAAGGAGTAAGAAGAGAAGAAGAAGAAGGAGAGGAGAAGCTAGGTGATGAAAGAGAGATAGAGGGGGGAGACAGGGAAGCAGATGTTCATGTATCTCCACCAGTCAAAGATAGTTGATATATCTAGGTTGGGTAGTGGGTTACACTTCTGATTGAACAATACCAAACTTATAAAGCCTATGATTAACATTTCTTAAAAAAATGTATAAATGCAAAATGAAAAGGGGGCATGGGATAGGGGTTTTCTAAGGGGGGGGAATGGGGAAACGGGATGGTATCTGAAGTGTAAATGAAAGATCTAATAAAAAAAAAAGAAAAGAAAAAAAAAAAGAAAAAGAAAAAAAAAAAAAGAAGTCCTTAATCATGTGCCTTTGAAAGAAAAGTTTAACTCTCAAAACAATAGCTCTTCACAGAAAAAGTCAAACCTTCTTATTTCTTTTTAGGTAAAAGGCAGAATGATAAATTTTTATAGTATTCATTTTCCTCTCTGGCCGCCCACACCATCACCCACAGACAGTCCAGTTAACCCAACCTCAAGTACTGTTATTCTATACCATAGTATTGGCCAATGGAGCATAACCGTTCTCAACCCAGTCTCATCCTGTGATCATGCTGGAATGCAGAGGACTAGATTCTAGACCAAGTCCTTATGTGTAAACCACAACCTCCATCTTAAATTCATGACAGAAATAAGATACTTCCTGGCCACAAATTAAATTTATGTAGTAAGCATTTTGTATATTTCAGTCATGTCTAGAATTAGTCTGCTGATCTTGGCTGAGTTCTCAATACTTGGAAGTCACCTTATACAAGACTTGTCTAGTTTTCCTATTTTGACAGAGTGGTAAATTTACAAAAAAAAATTTTTGTGTGTGAGGAATATGAACCGATGGTACAGACCTCTGAAGATCCGAGTAAGGATGTATTTGCTTTGTGTGAGGTAAGAGTGTAAAGAACGTTAGCATCTCAAGACCTGAGGTCAGACACCTGACTTTTTGGCAAATATCTTCAGCATGTGTTACTGTTTACTAAAATGGAAAGAAGTGGAGTTTGGACAGATAGTTTAGTGGTTAGGACTGCTGACTGCTCCTCCAAAGTATCCAGATTTGATTCAAGGATTTCACATCTCAACTCACAACTGTTCACAACTTCAGTTCCAGGATATCTGATACCTGTCAGCCTCCATAGATATACAGGCAAACACTAATACACATGAAATATTAAAATAAATACTTAAAATTTTTAAACTAGAAAAATATCAACATGTACATGTTTTGGGGAACAATTAGGCAAATGCACACTTACTTGGAATAGCACCTAATATACAATGAAATCAACTATATACAAGTATTATTATTTAGGATGAGAGACAAACACATGAAAAGTTAATGGCATGTGTTGAAAGAACACACAGAAGGGGGGGAATAATCAACAAGAATTTCATTTGTCTTAATAGAAGATAGGAACCAGTCCTGGATGCTGTCCATAGGACATTGCTTTCTTGTCTAGGTAATGGCTAGTACTAGACACTGGAGATTGTTACAAGTATGTCCCCCAAACTTTCATACTATAGAAATATTACCCATTCTGTAGTATAATAATTCTCTATAAAGAGCTATTTTATTATGATATATTGGAAAACTTGTCAGACTAGGTATCAAGTAACAGAATATGACTATACATAAAGAAAGTTAAGTTTCCCCATTAAACACAACCATGCACCAGCTTTGTGGGTCCTGGAGAGACTAGAACATTCTTGGGTTCTCTAGAAATCTGCATCTTTGGGCTACAAAGAGGCATTCTTGAGAAATGTCATATTAAACAAAATGATGAAAATAAAGACGCAGCCCTGAGCCTCCTTCAGTGAGCTGATATAACAGAGACACAAGTCTCTTATACTAGAGAATCTATAACAGAGAAACCTCAGAAGATACTGAGACTGAGTAACTCCTTGTAGTCAACAAATTCTGGTTATCTCCAGAGATAACACATTCAAGTTGTTATATTTTGAATTTCACATGTTTACCGAAGGCCAACGTATTAAAAGGCTTGGTCTCAGCTATTGGGTGCTAATGGAATCTTTAGGATACACGGCCCAATTAAGGGAGCGTTATGATTGAGTATTGTCATGCTGGTGAGGTTATAGCAGGAATGCAATCTTGCAAAGGAACTGTGGAAATCTGTGTGGTGGTTCCTCAGGAAGCTGTGAATAAATATACCTCAAGATGCTCATCCACATTAAGATGCTCATCCATGTTCATTGCTGTTTTATTCATAGTAGCAAACAAACAAACAAAACCTGGAAATAGCCTAGTTGTCCATCATCTGGTGAATGAATAATGAAAATGTGGTACATTTACACAATGGATATTATTCAGATGTGAAAAGAATATTTTTTAGATAAATGAATAGATCTATAAAACTCATTCTGGGTGAGATAACCCAAATCTCAGACAATTTTATGTTTTTTCTTATATATGGATGCTAGCTATCAAGCCTTCTGTAGGCATGCTACAGTCTGAATATCCATAGGGGTTAGGTATCAAGTAAGATACTAATGGGGATGGGACAATCCTCTAAAAAAATTTGAAATAGAATATATTATTTGTTGGGGCAGAGCTGGACAGGAGGATCAAATGAGAAGGGGAGGGAAGAGGCAGGCAAGAAAGGGAAAATGGGGAGGGACAACTAATACTAAGAGCCACTTGATGTGTTATATGGAAACCTACTTCTGTAGAAAATTCCTAAAATATATACATGAATAAATGAATTAGAAATAGGAAGCCACTAAGTAATGGAGGAAACAATGCATCAATGAGACATATTTGTCCACTAAGTAAAACCTCCAGTGCCAGGAATGGGTTACATGTAGTCAAAAGTATGACCAAAAAGGCCCCATGATAACCTCTATACAACTCAAGCTATTGTCAAGGCTGCTGGCTGCTCTCCACAAACTGATGGTAAAGAACTATTGCTGAAAGCAACACCTATATATCTAATTAAACACAGAGAAGTTGAGCTGATGCCTGAGTAGAGTTTTTACCTCTACAAACTAACATTCATGATCCTGGAAGGTACTCTGCATGCCACTATGATAGATAGGTGACCACCAACACTCAGGAATTGACTTGCCTTACAAAAATTTACCAATAGATTTAATGTAATAGGAAATATACTGATCCTATATACTTTTATAAAATTATGTAAAAATGAGCAAACTAACCTCAAGACAAAACATTCTTTTTTCTGTAGGCAATATTCATTTTCCTAAAATATTTGAAGTTATTTGAGATAATGCTAGAAATGTGAAACAACCTAATTTTGAATTTTCTAAGTATAGTTTCATAGAAATTTTTTGTCAAGACATGAATATTTTGTATAACATTAGCACTACAATCTTAAAAATCTTCATGCTATTGTGTTTGGGGTTATAACCACAGATTACGGACTACATTATAGAAGGTAACCGCTTTCTACTTCGATGGAATGTGTATGTTCGACCCCAAAGTAATTTGCACTTCAAGTAAATCTTTAGCTAATCTAGAAAAAAAGAAAGGAGGTAGAATAAGCTGATTAACTAATTCCCAAGGAGAGAAAAGTTGCTGATAGCTCCTTCATCTCAAAAGAGAACATCAGTAAATAACAAACATGGGACCCTGAAAAAGTGGGTGTCTTTGTGCATAGAATCAATGTGAACTGTGGAGAAACAAGCAATTGTCTCAAGTACTGTCACTGAAGCTATAAATCAGTAAATTTTAGCGACATAATGAATGGCCCATGATTCCATCTATGCTAATACATTTGGAATGAAGATTTAATTGGCTGTTCTAATTAGAGGTAATGCTATTGAAATAGGCTGCTATCAACACCAAATGGGCATAGTAGCATAACTCAACCAGCAAGCAAATAGTGGGGTTGAATTAAACAAAGAAAAACATGCACCCACCAAGGTGAATTCAGCATTGGAGATCTTCAACTGTAATTTTTTTCAGATTCTGAATTAAATACAAAATGTCCAGCCTGGGCTTCCCAGCAAGCACATTATTTATTGGAAGCTAGAATGCTGCTTCAATGCATTCTGATTCCTTGTTTTGTTACATAATAGTATGCTTAAAAAGCAACACATTGGGAGCTGGGGAACTGTTAGGCATTTATTTACCACGGTGGGTTAATCTCATTCAGTGAGGTATAGAAACACAATAATGAGTGCTACAGTATATAAGCTAATTGCTAGGATAAAACCAAATGAATAATTACTTAACTCCAGAATGAGGCCTGCGGGAATTTTTCTTTAATAAAGGTTTAATTCACCAGTGATAATGAATGCAATCTCACATAATACTGAATAACACCATTAGCATAATGGCTGTGATACAAAAACTATAATTAGAACTAAACAGAAACGTTAATTACAACCACCAAGGTACTGAATGAAATACTGTTGTTTAAGAAATTGACCTGCCTTGCTGTCATGCTCTAGGAGCTAAAGATACATCAGTAATTAATATATATATATATATATATATATATATATATATATATATATATATATATATCTCACAACAGAGTTCTCTTAATTCTACTTAAATCCTATTAAATAAAACAAACACATTAAGAAGACATTGTCTCATATTCAAAATACAAGCTAAAGATGATTAAAACTTTTTTTCTCGGTTAAGTAAAAACATACACATTTTATGTTTTAAAAATTCAGTGTTAAAGCAGACATTTCCAATTCTGTATTTTATTGATGCTAGTGAATACTATATGTAGGTTCTGAAAATAAACATGAAATAATAATATAAAGTGAAAATATATTGCATAATCAACAAAAAGTTAAAGGACAAAACTAATAGTCCTAAAAAAAAAGACAGCTATTATTTTAAATACTCTAAGTTTTAATTACCATATATAAAGCAAATGCATATAAGAAAAAATAATAGATTTGTATGTGTGTGTGTATCAGTGTATGTTAAGCATTAATCAAATGTCATACTGTATTAATTCTCAAAAATAATGACAACCACAAAAATCTTTCATTACTATATAAATTCATTAGGGTATGCTTAGAAATATTTTTAAAACATATCTAATACCTTCTAATTAAAATATGATTCATTTTTCATAATAATGTGTTTCACAATATAGTAAAATCTTTAAGATTAAAAATTCTATTCAGAGTAAGTGATGCATGATGAAGAATCTAAGCAATTGGCAGGTCCTGGCAAGAAGCTCAGATGTTCAAAAACACTCTCATATGCATAGCAAGTTTGGGAAGAGAATAGGTTACAGGAAACCCTGAATCAAACAAGAAAGGGAAGGTAGGAAGGAAAGGTTGCTTGTTTGTTTGTTTGTTTGGTTGGTTGGTTGGTTGGAGGAAAAGAAAGGAAGAGAAGGAAAGGGAAGGGAAGGGAAGGGAAGGGAAGGGAAGGGAAGGGAAGGGAAGGGAAGGGAAGGGAAGGGAAGGGAAGGGAAGGGAAGGGAAGGGAAGGGAAGGGAAGGGAAGGGAAGGGAAGGGAAGGGAAGGGAAGGGAAGGGAAGGGAAGGGAAGGGAAGGGAAGGGAAGGGGATGGGTTGGGGGGAGGGGGAGGGGGAGGGGGAGGGAATAGGAAAATTTAGAAACATCCCTTGAGCCAAATCAGTCAAAACTATGAAAATTCTGGAATCAGTTCATAATTTGTTCTTGGCTACTCTTTGTCTTTTTATTCTTCTATTGCTTCCTGCTTTTAAAGTCATCAGTCTCGTCCCATATTACATATTTGAATAGACTGACACAGTTTTTTAGAACTAATATTTATCCTTCCATGCAGTGCATCTAGAAAGAACTTCCCTTCCCACAACCAGCCATCCACAACAACACTTGTTAATAGTCTGTCTAAACTCCACCTCCACAGTTTCCTGGCAATAGTCAGGTATGCTCTCCCCATAGTTACCTGGCAACAGCCAGGTAATCCTTACCCACTATAAAAGGGGCCGCTTGCCCCTCTCTCTCTCTCTCTCTCTCTCTCTCTCTCTCTCTCTCTCTCTCTCTCTCTCTCTCTCTCTCTCTCTCTCTCTCTTGCTTCTTGCTTCTCTGGGTACCCTTGCCCCTTCCTCCTTCACTTTCCCCTCTTTCCATGTGGTCACAGCTGGCCCCTACTCCTCTACTCCTTCTCTTTTCTCTTTCTCTTCTCTTCTCTTCTCTCTTCTCTTCTCTTCTCTTCTCTTCTCTTCTCTTCTCTTCTCTTCTCTTCTCTTCTCTTCTCTTCTCTTCTCCTTCTCTTCTCCTTCTCCTCTCCTTCTCCTCTCCTTCTCCTCTCCTTCTCCTCTCCTTCTCCTCTCCTTCTCCTCTCCTTCTCCTCTCCTTCCCCTCCCCTCCTCCTCTCCTTCCCCTCCCCTCCTCCTCTCCTTCCCCTCCCCTCCCCTCCCCTCCCCTCCCCTTCTCCCCTTCTCCCCTTCTCCCCTTCTCCCCTTCTCCCCTACTCCCCTTCTCCTCTCCTCTCCTCTCCCCTCCCCTCCCCTCCCCTCCCCTCCCCTCCCCTCCCCTCCCCTCCCCTCTCCTCCCCTCTACTCCTCCCCTCCCCTCCTCTCCCCTCCTCTCCCCTCCTCCCCTCCTCTTCTCCTCCCCTCTTCCCCTCCTCTCCTCTCCTCCCCTCCCCTCTTCTTCTCTTCTCTTCTCTTCTCTTCTCTTCTCTTCTCTTTTCTCTTCTCTTCTCTTCACTTCTCTCTCCCTCTCTCTGCCTCTACTACCCTCCTGGCTCCCCTCCCTATGTCTAAACTCTATACTATACCAGTGTGTGGCTGGTCTCTCAGGGGGAAGAGTTGCCTCTGCATGGGCCCCCCTGAAACATCTCCTTCCCCCATACCTTACCACACACACCCACAGAACATATTCTCTTTATCTTTTTATAAACACATCAACATTATTCATTAACGAAATAACACCTCTTTGTAATTATTCATAGGAAGATGATGTTACCCTTAAAATACACACCACAGTGTAATGAATGATTACCTGTCACAAGTGGACTGCTGCCCATGGCACCTACTTGACAATATTATAAAGGAAAACACATGGGAGACAGACACCATGAGGAATGTTTGATCAGGGACATCTTTTCCAGCCCTGCTTTGTGTTCTGTGGTGCTAATGAAGTGAATGAGGCTATATCTCACTGTGGGTTTACTTTTCATCTTCAAAACAGTGGTGTGTGTGTGTGTGTGTGTGTGTGTGTGTGTGTGTGTGTGTGTGTGATGTGTGCAGCAGCTTGTAGAGTCCAGAAGAAAGCACTGGATGCCCTGAATCAAGAGGTTGTGAGATAACCAACAATGGATGCTGAGAACAGACGTCGGGTCCTCTGGAAGACCTACAAATACTTTTTCTAAAGTACATACTTTTATTTTATGTGCATACATGCTTTTTTCTGCATGTATTTATGTGTACAAAATGCATACTTGCAGCTCATACAAATCAGGAGATATCAGATACAACAGCAGTCACAGGAAGCCGTGAATCATCATGTCAGTGCTTGAAACCAAACTTAGGGTCCTCCACATGAACAGTAGGTACTCTTAACTATGCTGAGGCCTATCTCTAGCTCAGCAGCAGCAAGAACTCTTAGCCACTAAGCTACTTCACCAGCTCTGGTTTTCTTTAATGAAGACGTTTGAACATTTTTCCATACACCTATTACTTGTATTCCTTCTTTTGAGAAATGTCAATGCAAATTCTTTGAAAAAAATTGGTGAGGTTAGTTGTTTTGTGACTATTGGTGTAACTAAATTCCTTGCTTGTTTTTAATATTAACTTATCAAATATATAATTGACAGATATGTTTTCCTATTACATATGTTGTCTCTTTATACTGTGTGCTAATAGGTTTTTATTGCTATGATAAACACCATGTACAACAATAACAAATAAGTTTAGAGAAAAAAAAGGTTTGCTTCACAAAGGTTCACCATCCACCACTGAAGAAGCTCAAGAGAAGAACTTGGAGGCAGGACTGAAGCAGAGGCCATTGAAGATACTGCTTCCTGGACTGCTCATCATGACTCGCTCCTTCTAATTTCTTATACAGTCCAGGACACCCAGCCCAGAGGTTGCACTACCCATAGTGAGCTGGGTCTTTCTACACCAATCATTAATCAAGGAAATTAACCCACAGACTTGCCTAGTGGCCAATCTGATGAAAGACTTTCTTTAGTTGGGGTCTTCAAATGGACCTCTTTCCATATGACCCTAGTTTGTGTCAAGATAAAAAAAAAAAAGAAACTAGCTAATGACTATACCAAAAAAAGTAGACCTTTGGTCAAAGAAAGTGTCACATATAAGATGCTATCATCTATACAACTTTGTATGGGCCATTTAGCATAGAGTAGAACTTGAAGAGAAAGATCATGATCTGATAAATCAGATATGCAAAGTAAACTTTGGCAACAAGGATGAGCAAGCATTCTCATTACTTAAGATATTCCTATAATGTCCCATTGCACATGTACAACACAGGAATCTATAAGATAAACACTAGAGTTGGTTTATACACATTTCGCTCCGACATTCTCTACTTAGTTAACGGTAATGTGCTCAGTTCTGTCACTCTAGTTTTTTATAAGGGGCTCACTGTGGTGACAAAAATAATGATGGCTGTAAGGTCTACTACAGCAAGCTGCAGGCCTACATTGTGTGTTTGCTCATACTATGTTTAGAAAATGTGTCTTCAAAGGACTCTCAAAAGTGATGATTAAACATTATTAGCCTATCCAGGGAGATTAAGAAATGCCTGTTATTTCCCTTAACTGTGCATGTTAGAATTGCCTCTGACTGTGTGTCTCTAGAGAGCAAGCTCTGGGTTCCTTGTGCTGAGCAGCCTTGGAACTCTTCCTTCTGTCCATAAAAGAAGAAGTCTGGTGCTAACGGCTCCATGTAAAGTATGTAGAACACTCTTGGGAATGCTCTACAGTCTAGGGTGTGTCCGTGGTCAGATAAAGACTCGCCTTGCTATGGACCCTGAACCAGTTAGCAAACAGGAAAGAGCTACTGCTCTACTCCCTTTCTCTGAGGAAAGGAAGATAAAAAAGGATGAGGAAGGACCAGAGGGAACACAAATTGGGAAATGCCAGAAAAATAATTTCTGCCCAAAACTTGGTAGTATATACATTTTTGAAAAAAAGAGGCTTATAATAAAACACAAATCATCTACTTTATGATGTGAAAACTAGCAACCATGGTTCAAGAATGGGGCCTCCTCCAGATACAATGTTTTTCTTAGAATTTTTTTTGTTGTAGTTGGCTTTGGTTTGGTTTTTTTTTTTTTTTTTTGTTTCTTTCTTTGTTTTGGTTTGGTTTTAGTTGATTTTTCTTTCTGTACTTTTCATTTCAACAAATAAAAAACTTCTGTCCAAACACAGAGCAATCCTGCACCCACAGTGAGATTCAACCTCCTCTGTACTTTTAATTAACTCAGACCCAGCAGCAGTTTCTGCCACATAGCATTTTGTGTGAGTTACAGTATGCCCACCACTGAGACATAAATGCAAAGTAATCATTCTAATAAGTAGATGTAAACATTTACAACAATTGCAACAAGTCTGCAACAAATAAGAGAAGTAAGCAGCAAGCCAGGAATCAGCTTCAATGCAGCTACATGGATATGAATGTCATTTAAAACACTGATCTTTTATTGCCTTTAGTAATTTCAACACCCTTATGTGGCTAATGAGCTTGTACTTTCAATGCTGAAAAAATGAGAACCCTGATTAGGAACAAAAACAAGAACTAAGACTTTAATTTTCATGTTTTTTGCAAAGACACCAGCAGAGCCCTTAGGCATTTGGGTGATGGCATCATTTCTGCAACATAAAGAAGTTACAAAACCTTAGTCCAGAACCAAAAAGGGATCTCCTCAGGAGCTCATTCACAAACAATAAGTAGGCTTTCTGTGGGGAGAAGCTTGGCATGTGTGAAGGGTAGAGAGAAGGTCAAGAACTGGGGAAAGTGGCAAACATGAGTAGGAGAAGCAGTCACTAGCTCTTCATCAGCTAAGCATAAGAAGACAGATGATATTCTCAAATCAAGCTCAGTGAAAATATGGGAAAGTGCTAAGTACAGTAGGATTTTCAGCTGATATGTGTGCTTTATTTGTTACTTTTCTATTGCTATGGCAAAATCATAGGCAACTTATAAAAGAAAGTATTTCAATGGGCTTACAGTTTCAAAGAGTTAGAGTCCATGAAGACATAGCATCAGGACCAACTGAAAGCTTATACATCAATCTGCAAAGCAAAGAAAGGGTGTTCCAGCAATAGTGTCAGACTTATGAAATCTCACAAAGACCCCTCCCCAGTGATATACCACCTCCAACAATGCCATGATTTCTAATCTTCACAAACAGTTCCACCAAGTAGGGTTCAAGTACTCAAATATATGAGTCTACTGGGGTCATTCTCGTTGAAACTACAACACATGTCTTAGATATTACAGAAGCAGTTGAATTGGAATTCAAAACAAGGAATCCATCTATGATATAAGAGTTTTGGTTTCTAGAAGTGGGACTGCAGATGATATCAGAAAGAATATATGTTTTAAGGACAACTATCAGAAGAGATTCTTTCTGTGCCACTCACAGAAATAATATGGAAATATGAGAAAGATATTTAAGAATAAAAACCAATAACTCTTAAATATCTGATCTACAAAAACACTCTCTGATGGTATAGATATGGGTTCTACCATTGCTTTGAGTGGAGTGTAATCTACAGAGGCACATAGACAATTATTAGAAAAAATAGCTAATGCATACATTACATGTGAAGGAAACACCAATCTGATTGCCCAGGTCATTTAGACTTCTTACAAACCCGGGTCATAGGGGAGAAGGCCAGGGTTCAGGGAAGTAAGGTGGGGGGTCTATGTTACCCAGCAGATAAATGTTTTATCCATGACTTAAAATGAAGGCAAATTGATTCTGAAGATTATGACATTAACTAAGTATAACAAATGACTTTTAAAACATTTGTTCCCATGTAGCAAGAGGAAGAGAAGAGAGGAAGAAGAAAGGGATAGGACAGAGCTCACCTATGTAGTGCAAGGGAATGATTGGAACTGACTGGGAAGGAGGAAGAGGCTCCAGCCAAGGAATTTGGAAAGTCTCTGGAAAAGAGGAGAAAACCATGGTTCCCTAGAGCCTTCAGAGTGAAGCAGCCCTCTGATGACTCTGTTTTAGGTATTCCAGCTTCTCAACTGTAAGATTATACTTGTATTATTTTAGGCTATGGGGGAGGGGCAATTTCTTACAAAAGAAAAAGGAAATAATTGTAATGCATAAAATTATCACTTGTTTATCTTATTTATTACTCCTTTTGTTCAATATTCCTTTATTCAGTCATAAGATATTTATCAAGCCTCTTGGCTAGCCATGGCCTGCTTTAGTGCCTAGTATGTAGTGGCAAGGAAGGCTAGATACAAATTCCCAGAGTGCTTACTGTCTAGGGTAGGGGATTAACACCAAGCATGCTACATCATGCTGCAATCCTTAAAGTGACAGAGTGGGCGACAGAGGGAAAGAAGACAAAGAACAGAAAGCAGCTCTTCTAAAATTGTCTGTGTTGGGGGGGAGGGGGAATGATAAAATTCTGAGTTGGAGGTAGCTATGAAGTCACCTAAAAAGGCAAGACTGTGAACCCCCTCTAGTACTTTTAGTACTGGATGGTAAAGGATCAGACTGAGGGCAGCTCAAGAGCAGTATGCTTGCTCTTCCCAGAAGGCAAGGTGGAGCTGTATCTGAGGTTGGATCCTAGAGGATCCTAGGGAGAAAGAGTGTGGGATTGCCAGGCACAATAGTTCAACAAAACCAGTTACTCATTTCTTTCCCAGAAGGCCTGATATTAGGTAGGAAATGACACTGTTTCCTTAAACTTATCCAAGATTAAAATATAATATTGAAATGCTCTTCTACTTCTAAAGAGAAAATATTAAATTTATTATCTATAACTTTTAAAAAGAATATAACTCCAAAATGTGGGTTTGTATGTGTGTGTTCAACTGCAATTCTGTATATTCTAATTTATACTTTTTCTTTTAATTCTTTTTGGGTCACAAATGCAAGATATTTAATAACTTTTGTGCACTATTCTCATCAAATTATGACTACCTCCCCCTCTGCCTCAAGTTGAATGCTTTAAGTCTAGAGAAACATGGTATTCTAAAGACAGCCCTAGACACTTTCGTGGAAAGGTTTCCTATAGAAATTCCCAACTGGCTCCAATCACCTTTAAGGCTCCCGACAGGCTCTTTTAGAATTAGACAAACAGCAATCACAGTGCCTGTCCCATGTCTGAGAGTTATAAAAGAATGCTCAAGAACTGGCATTCACCAGACACTTTCAATTTTTTTTCTGTAAACAAATATCAAGCAAGAAGCAACTTACTGGAGGAACAAGGATTCTGACTCTCAGTCAGCTTTTTCCTTTTGCTTTTTTAAAATTTATTCTAGATTCAAGCCCATAGACAAAATATTTCCTCACTCAGAGGAGCTCCATTAACCACTTTGGAAACAACCTAGCAGACATACCCAAAGATTTGCTCCACTAATGCCTTAGGCATCTATTGATGCAATCAGTTTGATAACTGATATCAACTATTGTATCTATTATGTGAAGGTAAATCCAAAATAATTTCACGAATGATATTTAACTTCAAATAAAATCTGAGACTCATCCCCTTGCCCCTTAAAACAAACAGAAAAAAACACATATCCAGTTTAACTAAAGAACATAAATTTTAAGTCCAGTTTCTGAAGCAGAATGAAGGGAAACAAGATGTCGTGCGGAGAGCATGAAGTGTTTGGTGCAAATGCTTATCTGAGTATCATATATTGCTCAATAAGTCAGAATATAGTAACAACATTATTATTTAGCTTCTTTAATTATCTCAAGAAAGCAATATTTTTCATCAAAATATTAGGAAGAAATAACTTGCCTTGGTAAAGATGAATGCAAACATGGTAACCAATATGAAAAGATAGTGAACCCATATTCATTGGCTAATCAAATAGATTGTAAAAGCAGAGAAACGCAGTAATATTTTGAATCTAACTGATTACCCTTCAGAGGCAGAAGATTCATGGTTTACCTCACTTGGCAAAGCAAAAATTGCCATCACAAATATTTTTCCAGCTGTATACCCCACAGTTAATAAATAAAATTTAAAAACTTTATCAAAATTCTAGCTTTTTGTTTCATAATCTGATGATAATTAAAATGATGGCTTCAAAGTAAATCAAAGATGTTTGTTCTATATTATCATATATCATATATACTATAGTAAGGAAGACAGAAGGTATACCAGATCAAAATAGTGGGGAGCTCTTTGTGTTTACTGAGATGTGTCCTCTTTATTTTAGTATTAGAGTAAGGTGAATAAATAAATGCCTCAGATATTGTTTCAACTTTATGAAGATTATTCTGTCTCATACTTCTTCAATTAATAACCTTGTATAATTCAACCTGAGATTGTAGTTGTTTCCCAGCTGATCCAAGGCAACAGATCAAACTGAGAAAACCTTCCAACCATACCTGATGGAAAGACAACCAGTTTATAAACTCCTAATTCATATTTGGTTATATAATTTTCCCCAAAATATCTTTTGTCCTCTTCTTTCTAAAACGTATCATATATTCACTGTACATTTTTGTGTTTCACAATGACATTGCCACATAAGTATATAATACACATCGATACAACTCAAAGTTCCTCCCATCCCGTCTCAGACTTTCCCCTCCCTTAAATCTCCCTCACTCTCCAACAGTTTATTTCTATTTTATACATGTATGGTGTGTGTGTGTGTGTGTATGTGTGTGTGTGTGCGCCCGCGTGCATAATATTCGGTATCCACAAATGAGAAAATAATAATTGTTGTCTTTCAAAGTCTAAATTTGCTTAATATAATAATATCCAGCTGAAGCCATTTTTGAAACTGATGTAATTTTGTTCACTTTTAATATGTGCATGTAACATATTTTTTTTACTTTATCTACTCTTCCATTGGCAAATAACCAGGCTGAGTCCATAGATGAGCTATTGTGAATAGCTCTGTAATAACACTGCCTTGCACTTATAGCTATCTCTGGACTATGATGACTTGGAGTCTCTCAGAAGTCACAACACTGCATCATATGGTAGACATATCTGCTCATATTGTTAAAGAAGTCCCATGCTGATTTCCACAGTGCCCAGACTATATGTTCCCAAAATAAATTTTCAATAGCTTTGTTGTGAAATATTGACTTGTAAAAGCAATAGCTAAAGCGAAATGTACTTATTTAAAACTGAAAAAGTATAAATTCACAGAAAGAGATCAGTTCTGACTGACGGCAGTGTGAACCATAAAGTTGCAAATCTGTATGTGGACTTTAGCAATGGAGTCCTAAAAACAAAAGCCACCAATCCATTTATATACAATTCAAACATGGTTACAACACATACCTGGGAATGGGTATGAACTGAAAACTTAAGTATTACTCATGTGGTTTTCTAATAATATGTTGATGTTAAATTTTCAGCAGAGTCAAAGAAGTCGACTAAGAAAAAAGGATAACACACTAACCTTAAGCAAGCCTTGAGTTGAGAGGAAACTGGGGTCCTCTGGAAGGTACCAAATAAAAGTTTAGATGTCCAGGTGTATAAAAAGCACCAGAGTACAAAATATGAAGACTTAGATTAGTTCTAGAAGTATGTGGAAATGTTTTAGGGGACAAGATAAAGCCATAGATGGTATACATATTAAAGACCATACATGATCTCAAAACCAAGAATTACCTGTCAGTCTTATAGCAACATTATCAAAAGTGCAGGAGAAGCCATCTTGGTTTTTAAATTGTTATTATCATCTCATCCTAAAAGTGAAAAATACTTGAGAGTTTAAAGTCCTATAATAACAAAAAGCACACAGTTATCCTAATCCTGTGTGATGGTTTGAATAGGAATAGCCTCCGTGAATTCATATATTTGAATATCATTAGACAGTGGCACTACTTGGGAGGAATTAGATGGCATAGTCTTGTTGGAGTAGGCATGAGCTTGTTGAAAGAAGTGTACCACTGCTGGTGGGCTTTGGGGTCTCAAATTCTCAAGCCAGGCCCAGTGTATCTTTCTCCTGATGACTTCAGATCCAGATGTAGAACTCTCAGCTACCTCTCCAGTACTATAACTGCCTGTGTGCCACCACGCTTCCCATCATGCTGATAATGGACTAAACCTCGGAACCTGTAAGTAAGTTCCAGTGCTTTTCCCATTAAGAGTTGCCATGCTCCTGGTATCTATTCACATAGAAATAATAGAATACTGACTAAGACAAAAATTGGTAACAGGGAATGGAGTATTGTTGTGATAGGCTTGAGCATGCTTTTGTTTGGAGGAATATGGAACACTTTGGAATTTTGGGTGAAGAAAGCAATTGGACACTTTAAGTAGGGCTTAATGAGTCATCTTGCTACGCACATGGAAGACAGTGGTACTGAGGATGTTTTGAACTATGAGACTTCAAAAACAGCCTAGAGTTCACCCTGTCATGTGGCAATTAGTAGCCAATCTTATGCAGATCTATAACGAAAAGGAGCAAGCTGAACAAAGACTAACATTAAAAAGTACAGTTTGAGAAGAAAGGGGGCAGCTAGAAGTCTAATGGAGCCAAAGCCAATGCTCAATGGCATAAAAAGCAAGATTAAAAAGAAAAAGCAAGATTCTTAATGGAAAAAGGGACTGGTGACCTCAGGGCAAGAACCCACTCAGCTAAGCTTCCAAGTCATGGAAAGAAATTAAAGTAATGCTTAGGGCCAGGTGAGGTGACTCGGGACCTTTAATTCTAGCCCTGAGGATACAGAGGCAGGTAGATCTCTGATACTGAGGCCAGTGTGGGTTACAAAGAAAGTTCTAGAATAACCAAGAAAGAAATCATTGAGAACAGAAGCTGGTAAAAATGTACTTAAATGAGGAGGCTAACTTCCAGCCTCAGCAGAGGAACTTGGCAGCTTCAGCAAATGGTTCTGGCTTTAGAATCAAGAACATAAGAAAAGAGTTGTGGAATCCCCATCTGTGGCTCAAGAAAGCCACTGAGGCCAGGTCTGTGTCAGGAGTATCCCTGAATGGAGGCATAGAGAAGCCATTGTTTTAAGCTTGAAAGTAAAGCCTAGATTGCCTTGGGAACCCCAAGATGTTGAAGATTCCAGAGTCATGGGATACCTGTGGGAGAAAGCTGCTAACAAGGTGTGGAAACAGCCCAAGAGAGAGACGTAGGTTGCAGTCAATGAAGCTGAAAAGAGTTGGAGATCTGAAAAGAATACTGATATCAGATATTGAGATGCAGAGTTTGGAGTATGCCCAGCTGGATTTTAGTCTTGCTTTGGTTGAGTATTTCCTCACTATGCTTCCTTTCCTCCCTTTAGGAGAGTAGTGTATATTCAATGATATTATATGTTGAATGTATATGATCTGCTTTTTAATTTTGACTTTATATGGATTATAGTTAACAAATTGTCATGAGTCTCCAAAGAGACTTTGAACTTTGGATTTTCAAACAGTATTCAGACTATGATAGACTATGGGGACTTTTGAAATTGGACTGAATACATTTTGGCATTATGAGATGGCTACAAGGCTGTGGGGGTCAGAGACTGGAATGTGGTGGTTTTAATAGAAGATGTCCCCAGAGGCTCAAATATTTAAATGTTTGGTCATTAGGGAGTGGCCCTATTTGACAGGTATTAGGAAGTATGGCCTTGTTGGAAGAAGTATATCATTGCTGATAGGCTTTGGGGGTTTCAAATGTTTGAGCCAGGCCCAATGTCTCTTTCTCCTGTTACCTACAAATCCAGATGTAAAACTCTCAGCTACCTCTTCAGCACCATAATTGCCTGTGTGCCACCATGCTTCTCACCATGGTGATAACAGACTAAACCTCTGAGCCTATAAGCCAACTCCAATTAAATGCTTTCCTTATTCAGAGTTGTCATGGCCACAAGTATCTCTTTATAGCAATAGAACAATGATGAAGACACTCTAATTATTATTAAAACAAAACTGTCAGTATTATAGCTTTACTTTCAAAATTTAGTTCAGTGACTTGAGCTCTTAATCAAGGCATGATCTGGTTTTATCAAGGTCACATATACTGTGATATCTGATCAGTAATTAATGCAAACTTTGATCAGAAAATAATGTTGTATCAAAAGTTATTCATTATCATCAAAGTTGTAGTAAACGGATTATAACCAGAAGCTAAGAGAGCTATGGATTGAAGATGGATGACGTTAAAGGTTTCCTGGGAATAGATGGAGAAGATAATAAAATCATTCATACAATAAAATAAAGCTGGAGAGAAGAATTTGCTGGCCTGTTTGATGTGAGAGTGAAGAACTTATGAAGGCCATATAGAAACTGAGGGTGAAGAATTGGAAGAACTTGTAATTTTCAAAAGAAAAAAGACGACAAAAATGGACATCGATCCAATAATGTGAAAATTACCTAAATTTTTCAGTGTTACAAATTGTATGTAAACTAAAGGGCAAAATTATAACCTTGGATGTTGGAAAGCACACAGCATTAAAATGCCTTCAAGCACTTTTGGATATTGAAGATTACAGCCCTTGTAATATTTTGATGATTTTAAAAGATAAATTTAACCCCTGATTAGTGTGTTCTTTCATAGTTTGGAACCAATACAAACAAAACTTTTCAATAATTAATGATCTTCAAATATCAACATTTTGCTTCTTGACATTCAACTGTTGATCTACTCCACCAGCTGATCTGAAGCCAGTGGCCTGTGATATTGGCATCACAAGCACTGCACGATTTACCTCACTTCATCCCACCACATGGATGTTACCACATGTGGTTACCCAGTTACCACAGAAAGGAGAATGCATTGGTTAATCACCATGGGCACCTGCCGGTGTGTTTATGATGATGCTAATAAGAAGATTTAGGAGGAAGAAGAGGAGTCACAGTGAGTGTGAATGGTACCTTTCCAAGGGTTGAAGAACCAAATGAATGAAAGTGGAAAGTGAGCTAAGTATCAGCATTCTTTCTGCTTTCTAACTATGGCCTTAATGTGGGCAGCCTCATCACACTCCTGTCTCTATGACTTCATTGTCATGATAAATTGTACCCTCAAAGATAAGCAAAATACATCTTTCCTTTCTTACATTTCTTCTTGGTACATATTTTGTCACAATAGCAAAATCAGTAAGTACAGGTAAATAAATGGACACATTCATGTATCTTTTATTACAGTATAACGGTCCTAGCATTTTTCCTTTGATATTGTGGGGAACAGGCTCAGGTCTTCTGGTTGCTTCAAATACCAAGATCTACAGGTATTTAAGTCCCAGCTGATGGCTGGGAGGTCATAGGACCTAAAGTAAAACCTGACTCTGACCAAAATTCCGAGAATAAGATTCTGTGATGGCTTATCTTTAGAAAGGACATCTTATTACTCCATCAACTCTGTCAAATCTTAGAGAACATCACGGAAGATGAAATAGAGTATAAAATCAAAAGAATAGGAATGTTCTGGATTTCATCACATATGGGGGATGCAGTCGCTAGGTGCCACCCTTACTGAGGAGCAGTTGCAGTGAATAGCTGCTTGTTGAGTATCCTAGTTACAGTTTCTATTGTTGTGATGAAATGTCATGAGATTAGCAACTTGGGGAGGAAAAGCTTATTTCATCTTATAGTTGTAGTTCATCACCCAAGGAAGCTAGGGCAGAAACTCAGGGGGAAGAGCCTAGAGGCACTAACTGAAACAGAAGCCATGTAGAAATATGACTTACTGGTTTGCCCTTCATAGCTTGCTCAGTCTATTTCTTATAAACCCAGGGACTACCAGCCAAGGAGTAGCACTGGTTATAGCAAGCTGGGCCATTTCACACCATCGTCAACCAAGAAAGTGCACCACAGACTGATCATAGGTCAACCTGGTGGGCATATTCTTATGTGAGGTTCTCTTTTCTAAAATGACTCTAGCTTGTGTCAAGTTGACATAAAAGTAGCCAGTACAAGGAGAAAGAACCATTATTCTTTGAAGGCGTGGCTATTGGTAGATTTCTCATTTTTCAGTGGATGGCCCTATACCTATGCACATATGTGCTATATTTACTGGACTTAGTAGAGTACTATAAAAAAGAACTCAAAGTTGGGAGGGGAACATGTTGGGAGGGGAACACACTGTGGGGATTATGGTAGAAGGTTGAGGGCAGAAATGAGGGGTCTATATGATCACATTTCTTTGGGTGTATGCATGAAATTCTCAGAGTAAAAAGAATTTTTTTAATAAAAAAAAAGAGGGAAAGCCGTATTTGTAAGACTTTAATTCATGATTTGAGGGGCTTTTTAAATAAGAAATTTACATTTATTCTCAAATGAAAATATATAAAGCAAAATCATAGTGTTTGTATGGTTCAGAACTCTCTAACTTTAGGTATGCTCTGGTGATATTGGACATATTCCCCATGATAAAAGGAACCAAGATGAACTCTGTGAAGCCATACAAACTTGCAAAAGTACCAAAAGTCTAAAGCAGGCAAAAGGTGCCTTATTCCTAAGTTTGAATTCCAGAAACCATAGAAACATTGACATCAATCTCAAGAGAAAATTCTAGGACAGGTTTTTCAGCAGATGGCTTGTACATATTTAGGGAGAAAGAGTGGAGCTCAACTAAGGTCAGAAAGACAATTCTAATCAAATCAATATTAATTCACTTTTTGCTACTGCTTCTCTGTAAGATGAATAGATAACTATAGCCAAGACATGCAATCCCCAATTCGACTGATTTATTAAACAAAGTTACAGAACTCTTTCTGGACTCATTCCTTTCTAAATGCTACTTCTCAAAGGCTTGAAAGATGCAGAAGTTGAGATCCTCCACTTTGGGAAGACAACATTATATTTTGATGTATTTAGCATGGAATACTGTTCACTTCCATGCTTCATATTCTGTACTTGCTTATTCTCCATTGACGTTCCCCCAAACTCCCTAATTGGGCCAACAGAAAAGCTTCCAGGTTTCCATCAGATCTGATTCTTGCTTGTAATCAGGTACTTAAGAAGTCCTTCTTAAGAATCTGTGGAAATATCTTCCCCAGTAATGAATAAGTAAGCTAATTTTCTTGTGTTATAAACTATGTCTGGCATCTCGGTTATAACTAAGTAATAAATTTTTAAATCTTCTTGGTATTCTTAGTGTCTAAAACATAATAAATATTCAGTGTTTGGTGAATAAAATTAATGTACATGATTATAGAAAAGCATAATCAGGAAGGTGAGGTACTGCAATCAAAAATGACAGGAGATATTGCAGTTATGTAGATAACAGAAAAGAAAGTTTCTAGTGTAATGAACAACAGCTGTAACTTACCTGTTCATGTCTCCATATTATTTTTATATCTTTAATTTTTAAACACGTATATGTGTAGCACATATGCATGCATATACATGATTACTTGTATGCAAACACATGTATATATGGGTGCAAACATGGAGAATACGCACATGCATGTGTGCATGCACATATTTGGAGACCAAAGTTAACAACAAATGTCCCCCTTTATCACTCTCCATTTTGTTTATGAAGGGAGAGCCCCTTGACTAAAGTCAGAGCTTTCAAATTTCAACTACTTGACCTAGACAGCTAACTTGTCCTTGACATCCATGTGCTGGGATAACAAGTAGTCACTATAATTGCCTAGCTTTTACATGGGTTCTGTGTATCCAAAATCTATTCATTATATTTAATTCAAATACTTTTTATCCATTGAATCATCTCCCCAACCCTGCTTTAGAGTCTTACTGAGTAGGTTATACAACATTAAAAAAAATAAATTAAAATGCAGAGAAACCTGACCAATAAGTAAAAGGTCCACCAATGTAGAAAACAAAAGTTTTAGTAAATAATACAAAAGTAATACAAATCACATTCAAGAAAGAAAATAAAAGACAATTCCAAAATTTTCCTGTTACAAAAACTCAGAATCATTAGTATGGAGAAAAACTTAGGCAGAAATTAACACTACTTAGCTTTGGAGAATAAACGCTGGAGCCAAAGGCAACAGTGCTAACATGCAGCAGCTCATCTCGACTTTGTTTGCCACCATGACATCTATGGCGCAGGGAGACTGCACATGAGGTAGAGGCACCAATAAGTGAGTGAAATGTCAGCAGTACCAGGAAGGATGACTGGGACATGAGGCTGACAGCCAAAAGAAAACACACTATCCTGAAGCCAATCCCAACCTAACGGTTCAATTAATTAGGAAAAAATTTCTCTACAAAAAGTATGCCTGTGTGGTTTTCTATATCTCCAGATCACTGCCACCTCACCTTAGGCTGGCAGATGATAACAATTATATAAATTTATGTCCATCAGTCAAAAATGTCAAGATTTGGCAAGGGATTTTACAGCAACAATCTAGACAATATTCCATCTACACATCTATATCTATTAGCCCTGGATTTACTTCTCACATTCAATGAGCAATTTTTAAATTTTGTGTGTGTGTGTGTGTGTGTGTGTGTGTGTTAGATAAATAAAAAGGTTTTATCAAAGTAATTTGCTAAAGTAAAATTATATGATCAACTTGTGCTCACAATAACATTTATAAAATGAAGTTTAAAGTCAAATAAAATGACAGAGTAATCCATTGAGAAGAAAAAGAAAAGCATGCATACTGAGGTAAAGAAAAGTAAAGTTATCAAACTGCACCTTTTGTATGCACTAAGAGCAATGCATAGAAAAACTGGCATTGACAGAAAATTAGAATTCATTTAGAGAACAAGGAAGAAAAGAAATGCCAAGAAAATAAGCCATAAAATTAATATCCAAAAATATCATCCTAAAAATGATTAAAGAAATAATGAAAATATATTATCTGACAGATAGAACAGCTCAATCCACTAGCCAAAGCTCTTATGAAAGCTCACAAAATTAATTTTAAAAGATGCCTAAACAGCAAGGACATTCTTACATCCCCAAAGCAAAGATTCTCCTAATCATCTATATTAAAGAAGTTCAGAATTAACGGGAATAAAAATCAAGGTTACTTCAGATTTTTCCATTACATAGTAAATGAGAGAGTGAAATTAAATCTACGAAACTTTTAGAAAGAAAACTATTACACAAGATTTTGATGTACATTTAAATTGTAAATGTTAATACAAAACAAAAACAAAAGCTGTCCTTCTGTAAACTATAAGAATCCAGAATGTTAGGTAATTTTCCAGAAATATTATTTGAAAGTACACCAGTGGTCTCAGTTTCTTTTTTCATTGATATGCTGACAAAAGAGAGATGTGCTTAAAGAGAAGAGGGTTTGTTCAGATCATTATTCTATTTTATAGTCCATCATAACAGGGAAGTTATAATGAAATCTTTGTAGAAATAATCAGATTACATACACAGTCAAGAGCAAAGAGCAGTGGGACACTACTCAGCTTGTTTTCTCTGTCTTATATGATTCAGAATCCATTGCTTGACTTTGTGCAGGATTAGAGATAATGATCTATGCTAAGCATGAATGTTAAATCATTTGTTAAATCCTCATTGTGGGGTTTTTTAGATGAAAATGTTTATTCTGTGCCATTATATGGTAGAAATATGTAAATTATACCACCCATAGTGGGTGTATCTTCATACCTCAAGTAATATAATCATGTTACATACTTCTAACACATAATAGCATAGCTTAAATATTCTATTATCAAAACTTAAAAAGAGGAGCTAGCAATAATAATTAAGAAAAACTTAATTATTATCTCTAACCCTGCACAAAATTTAACACCAAATGAATCAAGGGTCTTATTATAAGATTGATTCTCTGAAACTGATCAAAGAAAAATAAGGAGTATATTTCAACATATAGAAATAAGTCATTACTTTCTGAATGTGACTTTGGTGACCATGGGAAATAAGACCCAAAACTGACAGATAGAATTCCATGAAACTAAAATGTCACTGTACAGCAAAGAAAATGGGCAGATGATTGAGTAGCTCACTGAATGGGAAAAATATATTTTACCATTTATTACATTTGCATATATGGAAATATTTATTATACCATGTTTTATAACATTTTGCCTTTTTTACTAGCATATATAGCTGAGTAAAATAATGGGTTTATTGCAATGTAGTCACACATGTACATAATATTCAACATATTCAACATTCATACATATTCATACTATGATCTATTCATACTATGACCTATGACTGACATTTCTTTTCTCTCATTACATAATTTACTTATTCACTTTACAGCCAGATGACAGCCCCATTCTCTCTTCTCCTCCCAGTCCCACCTTCATACCCCTCCCTCTTCCTCCATCCCATTTTCTTAGAGAAGGAAGCAAGCCCTCCCTGGGTATGCCTATGATCTACAGGCAGGCTTCCTAACAGCTCCCTTCAATCTCCATGTCATTTTTTTTTTAGATTTCACATATGGCAGAAAATGTATCATGTTGTTGTGCATTTAGCTTATATAAATTGAAGATGAACATTGTCTGTTTTATCTAGTTGTTTTATAGAACATGGCATTTTTTTTTAATGCTCCAGTAGGGGCACATAGCATGTTCTTCTTCTTTCCCCAACCACCACATTGTCATTTTCTCTGGCTTATTTTGTTTTGTTTAATGTAATTTTCCTAAAAATTTCCTATATGTATATGGCATTATACCCCTCCCTCCTCATTTGTAATTCCTCTCCTTCCTCCTCCCACTCTCTCTCATCTCCCTGGACCTTTCCTTTAATTGTTATTGTCACATACACACATTAAAAAGCCTACATTCTTCTAAACTAACTAAAAAGCATACTTAAAAGAATTTAAAGGTAAATGTCATGCATGGATTATTCTGCTTCTAAAAAAGGAGAAAAAGAAAAAAGTCTCAGTGTCAGGTATAGGACACCTCCATAAAAGCTATCAATCAAAGAGGTTTAAGGTGTCCCAAAACAAAACAGTCTCTTGCCTTTCTTCTTGGCTGCCCTCTAGAACTAGATGATAAGAATCTATTGGTAAAGATGCCATACAGCTTGGTTGCAAGATATGTATTGAAACTGAACAGAAATCATTCTGTCTGGCTAGCTTTCAAACTGCCAGAATGTGTTGTTGGGACTCCCAGGGAAAGAGGACATCAATGGAATTCTGCAAACTATAAAAATTATAATATCAAAACTTTCAAGAAATATGGGCCCACATTTGCAATAGTGTCATCATTTTTAGATGGAAGGGCATCCAACCATGCTCCAGTTTGGATTCTAGGTTCATTGGGCAAGGAAACACAAGCTCCAGTACTGTGGTTCTATAAACTTGGTCAAAAACCCATGCTTGAAGAGTTCATAGACCCAAGGTGGAAAATTACTACTATGATATTTAACTACATAGCCACAGAATCAAATTATCTTCTACATGTCGCTGTTTAAACTATTAGACAAATATCATCAATAATCAGAGAAGCCTCTCTTTGCAGTGAAAAGCATTGAATGCAGATATTCATGGCTTGCCAAGATCCTAGGAATAAGATACCTGAAAACTCAACCCTAAATAAGATATTTATACAACTACTCTAAGATTCAGGAGCTACTGTGGGGAAAAGGATGGAAAAATATAAGAGTCACA